>NC_134315.1:27912286-28046455 GCF_964195595.1 Calonectris borealis
TCCCATTTAAATATGGAATTAGACGTAACTTGAATACACAGACAATCCTAAAAATTTCAGTACTACATTAATCATGAGAACTTGAATTTGGGCCACTGTTGTATATCGAGAAACAGCAAGCTATAGGGACTCTAGAAGAGCTTGAATATCTTGTTTTGAGTTAACTTTTCCTGTTTTAATATAGGAAGCAGCTTTTTCCATGCTACTACAAAGGTCAAACTAGTGAAAAAATACTCTGAGAACATTAACTGGCTATCCTTGTAATAGTTACCTCAGACACTGATGAAAATAGCAGCCATTTCCACAGTTCTGGAATGTTTGATAGCATTTCTAATACAGATACCCTACCTATGTTGCCAATGGTCTTGTAAAGTCCTTGCTTCTGCTTTTTGACAGATTAATCACTTGGCCCAAACCAAGTTCTTTAAACATCGACATGAGCAGTTCTTGTTTATCTAGCTACCAAGCATCCAACTTCCCTTTTCATTCCATCATTCAAATGTAGAAAAGGTGATGTACTGCTTAGGAGATGTTTGCAGTTTTTGTGTTTAATGCCATAAAAATGCAAGAAGGCCCCAAAACATATAAGCTATCACTTAATACAGTCCTATGTATTCCCTCCTTAATATAAACCTGAAAATATTAAAAGGCAAGCCAAACTGCTTTCATATTGTGTATATTTAAAGAAAGCAGATATTTAATTGTCTTTGATCTGGAAAAAGTTCCCTTGTTACAGTAAGCTTACAGCTCTTAATAGCTGATGTTTACAGGAAAGGATGAAAGGTCTGACTACATAGCAGAACCCCAAAACAATCAGGAATAATAATAATAAAAAAAAAAGGTGTTTCCATCAGCTTCAGGAAATAAAAATCACCCAGAGTACTGCCTTTAACATTTTTGTTAACTTCTTCCACAGTGTAATCCACAGCTTACAGAAAAGCAGAGATATAAAATCTTGCCTGCGGAGGAAGCTCTATGAAAGAATCCAGATGTACTAAAACATGCAGTTAAGTGTAGTATCAACCCTTGATGGATAACAAATTATTTTTCTGGGTATATGCAATCTGAATGACTTTGTTTGACAGGTAGGTACACTGTTGCAGACTGCTCTACAGAAATATTTTGCTTGAATGACTGTATTTCCTAACTTCAGTTACTAAGTTGTTTGTGGTTTTTTGTTTGTTGTTGGTGTTTTGTTTTGTTTTGTTTTTTTTTTTTTTTTTTTTTACATTTCATGGTTGGCCAACATGGATATGTGTATTTTCTCTGAAATAAAAGACATTTCTTAATTTTTATATGTCAATAAAAATACTGTAAAGAATAATGTAAACCTTACCTGCAACAAATAACAGCTTTACATGACAAAGCTAAATCCAGGAAATACTGTCTCACTCCAAATGTCAAAGCATACTTCAGAGATTTACCGTCAATGATGAGAGCAAAATCATTTTCCTTCCTTAAAGCATCACCAAGAGTACTGCAATGATGGCTAAGCGTCTCTCTTGTTCCCTGTTGCACAAAAAAATTGTGTCCATTATTTTTAATTCCTACTATTCTTAAGTCCAAAGTTTTTTTTTCCAGTGTGATCAGAAACACTGGCGTTTTGTTTTTTGAGGAAATTACCTTTTGATTATGCTATCAAATAGACAGTATAAAATGAAAAAGGTATTTGCAACAGCTGTACTATTAGAAACTACAGTAGAAATGGTGTATAGGATTGCTCTTGCACTCTGCCAAAAAAAGTATGTGTATAAGTTGTGGTGGAACTTTTAAAGCTCTTTGAATGTCAACAACAGTTGCATAAATGTTTGCTAAAAGATATTATTAAATAAGTTTTCTATATACCTATGTAAAAGAAAATTCACATATATATATACACCAGAAGAAACAATTTCTGTTTATTATTATATAAAATCGTCCTAAATGTTTAGGAAAAAAGTAAAAGAAACATCAGAGATAATACATAATATAAGTACATGCATTATAACTGATAATTCTAACTATCATATTACATTTATATTTTAAGATAAGCCTGCATCAACTACATGTTATATAAGGGATCATATTTTGTATTGTTCAGTTGCTAAGGACAGTATGAATTGCACCTACACAAGTCACTATTCTGTGGTCCAGTACTGAGAACTTCAGATTACATTCAGTAGACGATACATTTATCTGTATTGATACAGCAGAACTTCATAGCCTGCTTTGGCAAGGTCACTAATATCTAGTTAGTTACAGTACAGCTCTACCATAGAGCATCGTGAAGAAGAAAAAAAATTGCTTGTTGCATTTCTTTCTTTTTGAATGGCCTTCACAGAGCTACAACATACTCTTCTATTGTTTCCTGCTTCACAGCCCAGAAGTAAGAAGTGTTTTGGAGGAGAAAGGAACATGAAAACAAAACTTCTGCTTATAAAATATTGAATTTGGAAACCAGTAACATCCTCTGACAACTACGTTCCTGTATTTTTCTACAAGTTTAACAACCAAATAATTGTGCTACTTCAGTGATGTCAGGCATATGTAAATAAAATTTGGTGTAACCACCCAAAAATAAAACACCGAGAAGTAATTACAAATCTCAAAACCCTCTGAAATGAAATTAAAGATATCGCTTTGCCTTTCCCACCCAACTTACTCCTCCCAGTTCCACACACCGTTGTCCATGGTTTTTGACTACTTTGCTTCCACTGGCCTTCTAAAGATTCATTGGTTTATCTAAAAGGAGATTAGGCTGTTGGGGAATTCTGTACTTCAGGTTTCCTGGCTCTCCCCCCATAGAAACTGCAAGGGAAACGAGGTGCCACTGTTCAAAATTACACATTAGAAAGTCTTTAAAATGACAATAGCTTCTGTAACTATTTTCCAGAGAGTCTTCTCTGATTAAGAAATATTGCAGTGTAAAGAAAGTATCATTTTTTCTCATCTCCATGGACTATTTAGCTTCTGACTAAATTTGAGCAATACAAAAGCCTGAAACTTCATATTCCCCTCATCTATTGTTTCTTCTTATACATGCAGTATAAACTCTTCTGTTTAAATTGACCTTAATTTTTTATCACAGACAGACATGCCATCAGGTAGCTCCAGGCATGCTACATACTAAAACAAACAAAAAAAAACCCCAAGACAATACAAAACACTTACCCCAACTGTAAAACTGTCATATTTAAAATTCCTTTGTAGGCTTACATGTGAAGCTGAAATCCAATGCCTTAAATTAAAAGCAGTATCAAAACACCCCTTATTCACTTCTACACCATTTCCATTAAATATTTCCCAGTGAAATTGAATGGTAATCAAACTATTTTCTAGTTTCAGTTTAAGTATTATTAAGTTCACAATTCAAAGAATAAAGCTATGTTATGATTTCTGTCTATGATTAACAGTACTATACTGAAATTTAGCAGTCCAGTAGGTTAATATGAAGGCAAAATAAAATCCAGTGTTCTTTTATACAACTATAAGAACTTACTAGCAAAACCACATTTTGTTTGTGAAGCTAAGCAGATGTTCATGGGAATGGAGCCTCAAAACAAATAGTGTTACAAAAACCAGAGATATCTAAATGCTTCCTGGAAGTCTTTCCAGTTCTATATCAGGCAATGTTAATTGGGGAGTGGGGTTTGGGGTATTTTTCTTTTAATTCCATAAATAAGGGTATTGGTTTATACAAAAGAGGATCTCTTATTTCAGCAGAGCTGGGATATAGTCTAAACAAATACTTTTTTTTTTTTATTCTAACTTTCTCTGTCTTGCATGCTACGGTCATAATAATGACCAAATTGAGGTATTTGTTTTACATGTCTTAGGGGCGGGGACTCTGCCTGTCCCTAAAAGGATAAGAGTTGAGCTAGCTCCCTTTTAGAAGAAGCCACTGGTATGCAATAGATACCGTACTACTATTTTAACAGCAAGGGCAAGAAGCATCCACTTACCATCACTCTTTTTTCAGTACTGTGAAGAGTATGCACACCAATAGAAGCCAACTTTCCTAACTCCTATGAACATATCAACACCTTTATATAGCCAAGAGGCTATACCCACTCCTTGCAGAGCCAAGGAGGAGAGGACTGTCACTGATCAACTCTTCTCACAGATCCTAAATACACAGGTCCCACTACACTGGGATTTTTTTCTTCAAGGTTTCATGGCTGCTCAGTTCCTCCTGTGCTGAGGGAACTGGGTTGTCCAGCAGCCCTCATGGGAGCACAGTTCCCCTGCAAGGTAAGGGACAGAGTCCCAGTATGAGAGGTGGACCTATGTTGCTCAAAAGCCAAAGTTTCAGCTATATTCCTTAACAGACAATATTCCAACTAAGTATTACGGCCTCTTGCCAGCTGTTGTTGGTATGCAGAAAGGAAAGAGGAATTGCATCCACCCTTGCAGCTGCACTGACTCAAGGTTCTGCAATCCCAGCAGTCCATTCCTCTCTCCATTTCCTGAGACCCACTCCACTCCTCCATCACAATTTTCAAGGCCATTTTTGACTCAACCAATTGCACTAGAAATGGAGACTGACATCTGATCCCAATCACACCAGCAAACAAAAGGTAGGACACAAGGTATATATTAATCAAACAGTGAAACGTGCACCATCAAACGAAGCAGAAAACTTTTAATGGAGTCTCTTGTTAAAATATTGGCATAGATCTAGTTTATTATTATTTTTTTAACTGCCTCTTGCCCTCAAACTATCTGATTACTACATTTATTTGCTCCTGAAAAAACACAATTCATGTTATCACCACAGACAGATTTGCAAGCGACTGGTTTGCATACGCAATTTCAGCTGCCATATGTATCTGCATCACCACATACTCTGAACGTACTTTGTGCACATAGGGAAAGGATCTCTCAATCTCTACTCAATCTAGACGCTTCAGTTTGAAATAGGGAGTACAGTGCAGTTATCATATCAGATACTATCTTTTATTCTTAAACTATATTTATATACATTTATTTTTAAAATATATTGCTTAATATATATTTATTCAACTCTTTAATCATCACACCAGAAGTGGTTAGTGTGTGATGCTTGTTTAATGAGTTTTTACTGGACTTCTTTTAGTAGTTAAATAAAACTATCTCACTTTATTTCATTACATATGAAGTAATATACAAAGTAGTCAATCTTTTGCACTTCAAATCTATTAAGTATTGCAGTAGTTCTGCAATCCAGCAGCCTGTATAAATAACCTAAATATAGGACAGAAGTTCTCACTTGCATTGGTTAATTTTTACTCAGATTGGTTGAGGAGTGAAAAACTCAAAAGCAAAGTTAAGGGCTTGAACCAAAAACCTTCCCTGTTTTTTCAACAAACAACGATCACAATCTTTCAAAAGCTATCCAATGAAGTAAACTAAGAAAAGAAAATTGCCTCTCTTCATTAATATCACAAGCTACTTGTGTCAAAAGTTGCTTACTGTATCAACAGACTCTGGTTCCAGACATTAATCAACAGCTTCTTCCTGTCCTTCCTGGGATCTTATTTTAAATTTTATCAGCAAAAAAAAATGTTGCTTAAAACAATTTATATTTGAAATACAGTCATCACAATTAAATTCATACTAATGTTAAAAATCTGTTATTCTAAATGGGTCAAAACATTTAAATAAGTACTTATTTAAAATAAGTAGTATTTTAATTCATGTTGTAGCCTACTTTTACATGCTACCATGGAATCCTTCAGTTTAGGCACTCTTTCTGATTCTCATACTTTCTTTTCACTTTCTCTCCCTTAGTCCTATCTTGAGCAACCTGACCACAATATAGAGTAAGGTAAACTTCATTTCAGAGTTTCCTCCTGAAGCCTTCTGGACAGTGAGTTTTCCCACTGAGGAAGTTCTTCCACTTCTAAGTTCATTTAAGACTCCCTTACAGGGTAGTAAAAGGATTTAAGTTCTTTCCCCTCATGGGATTTTTCACTTGATATTGCATTCCTACCTTATCTAAAGAATCTCTTCTCTACAAAACACTGAATACTTGCAAGTTGGTAGTTTTAACTCTTACTTGTACTTCAACATCTGATTACAATTTCAGCTGTTTAACCACACAATAACAATTAATTTTTGGCAGATACTAAGTATTCTGTAAGAAACGGCATTAGAAAGCAACTTAGGATTAGTATGTTTGGGCACTGCTGGGTGCTACTAGAAGCATGTGAAGCTCCTGGCTTTGTGCCTGCATGGATGGAGTCATATCACTACATGGAATTTGTTTGCTCATCATTCTGAATTTCATTTGTGTAGTAGCTGCACTGTGGTTTTGGAAGCTGTAGACTAAGTTTCTAGTTATTCAATAACATTTTGTCACAAAGACCATATGGTTTTCCAAGTATGCAATACTAAAATTAACTGAGAAGATTATAGAAACAAACAAAAAAGCAACCCCCCAAAATAAACAAACAGAAACAACCCCCCCCACCAAACCGTGGTTTTAGCAAAATTTTCTTTGTTTGTCTAGATAAATAGATGCTCTAAGTTATTTTTCAGGCCACCTCCATGATGTCTGGATATTTTAAGCAGTAAAATAACATTTCATTAACTGAAAACTTTGCAGATTTCACTTACATCAAGGGAGCCTTCATTTATAACAATTAGTCCCATGTTCTTTCTCAAAAGTTTACAGGAGTGACCTGTTAAAAACATTTTTGTTTTCAAAACTTTGTTCCACAAAATCCATTATAATATACCAAAGCATTTTTTTCCTGTAAGAGAACTACAGGCAGAATTAAAAATAAAACTCCCCCAGATGAAACCAATGGTAAAAAAATGATACCGCATTCTATAAAAATTAGACATATAGGTATTAAGTCAGAACAGTCAGAATTTTCCTTGCTGCAACTTGCAACTGTTGTGCCTTATTCACAGAGGTGCTTAGCAGAAGAACAAGAAACATCTTTACAGGGAGTTACAGAAAACAGCAAACAGATCTCCCTTGCAATTTTTTGGAATGCAACTTGCTCTTCATAAAGAATTTGCATATATACATGCTCCTATTCTTTTATTCTTTGATGCTTTCAACAGAACGTATGCTGTATACTAATGATGCAGGCTGCCTAGACAAATATGTATCACTCACCATTCTTAATAAAGTGAAAATACTGGTATTACATGTATTGCCTCAAACCTGAAGGTACGAATGAAAATAACCTTAGATCAACTGTATCATGTGCATACAAAAAGTTCTTTAAGATTAAAAATAGTAATAGTACTAGTAATAAAAAGGATATGACCAAAATAATGCTTTATTTTGCGCACATATCTAGGCTACTGCAGAAGGGCTGATATGCTCACATGCAAAGAATATTAAATCTTAAATGCAGCTTTCATGTATTACTATTTAAAAATACAGATTTATTGCTGTTGAAATCAGTTAATTCACGATCCTTTTTTTTCCTCCTTTATAATAAAAGGAAAGAATAAAAGGAAACCTCTGATTGATGGTAAAGTTCATAGTACTTTAATGCACAATCTATACTGTTTTGCTTTAGTTAAGGTTATGGTCCCTACCAGCTTTCTTGGAAAGAAGGAAAAATATGGAAGGGAAACTAAGAATTCTTACATTTTCTTAATATTATTCCCTCTCACTGTCAAAACCCAAACAATGTATTATTTTTAATTAATTTTAGATGCCACAAAAAAGCACAAATGCCTATTTTTTTCCTCCTCTCTATGATAACATGAATTTTCCTTGCTGTTACTGTTTTAATGGAGGAAGAATCCACTATTCCCCACTCTCCCCCTACCAGTGACTGAAAAATAAGGTAACATTTAAATTCTGGAATGCCATATAATATTATTATTTTTTACAAGATACCTTTCTGTACTGAAAGCAATTTTACTCTAGCAACTTCTATCATTTCTAAATCTGTAACAAAGCCGTGAAATAAATGCAAATATAATACCGATGTTAATGGCAGTCTCTTGTTTGTCCCCAGTAAGTATCCAAATTTTTATGTCTGCTTTCATAAGTGTCTCTATGGTTTCAGGCACTTTGTCTTGTAGTTTATCTTCAATTGCTGTTGCTCCAAGCAGCTGAAGGTTCTGTGAACATAAAATATTCAGTACATGCAGCTTTTTCGGTTTAAATTCAGTTTTAATCTTTCCGTTTCTCTTGTTTAACTTTCCGTATTTGCGACAAGATTAAGGCTCTCTAAATTCATTAATCAGATTTGGTATCAACTAATAAAGATCTTCCAGTTTATTCCTATGAGCTTCAAGTTAAATATCTGTGTGGCTTGACAAACTGCACAGCGTGACCACTCAAACTTCACCCAATTATTCACAAGCTCAGTAGCTTGTTCAGCAACAGCTACCTTTTCCCGAGGGGCACCTCTCTGATTTGAAGACTTAAGGAATGCTATTATTATGTCTTCTCTTACTTGTAATGATTTCTCTTCACCTCGTAAAAAAAAAAAAAACAAAACAACCCACCTGTCAATTCATCTTAATCTTAAAACTATAATCTTGGTTATGTTTGGTTTTAACTTCTCATGCAGCAAATCTATACGGTTTTGGTGAATACAGCCATTTTTATATTTCATATTTCTGTATCTTTAAAACTAGCTAAAACCCTGTTAATGACACCATTATAAACCTAATAGTGTGCAATCCTGGTTGCAGCATAGCCTGCATGCGACATGCTGAGAAAGTACTTGTGCAGACAATACAAAAATTTGTAATGGTGCAGGGTTGCCATGGTGTTAACAAAGTTATATAGTTTTAAGACTGTCCTGTGCATGTCTGGATATCTATGTAAACTGAAGTCCCACAAGTGACTGAAGCTATATACCCTCGCTCTTCTTTTTCATGAATTAAACACTGCAGATTTTCGAGGCTCTCAATTTTAAGCAGTTTCATCAATGTAATCTCTCTTATCCTTTCCAAGGAAAAAAAACCACAAAACCAAACCCTGCCCCAAAGTCAATTATCAAAACTTCAAGCAATATTGGTCTCATGAACTCCTTTTGCTTTAAGAGCCCTGGGAATCTTTTTTGTTGAGGCAGTGAAGTCTAACCATATGCTTGGCAATGCTGCTGCTGGAGTAGCCAGGAACTCAAGGGAAGTGATTATGGCTCTGCTCTTTGTGAGGCTGCATCTGGGTATTACCTTCCTTTCTGGGCCTTCAGTACAAAAGAGGTTGATAAAGTGGAGCAAGTCCAGCGGAGGGACACAAAAATAGCCTGGGGCTCGGAGCACACTGTGTTAAGAGTAGCTGAGGAAACAGGATGAGTTTAACACGGGAAAAAAATAAGGCTAAGGGAGGGTATCCACGGCTGCCTTCTGCTAACTGAAGAGGGCTTGCAGAGAAGCCATCTTCCTCTAAGACGTGTACGGTGAAAGGGCAAGAGGCAATAGTCACATTCTGCAGCAACAGAAATTTTATCCCCTTATAGAAGAAGGGGAAAAAGAATAGTTGAGCACTAAAAAAAAAAATTGCCCACTGCAGCTGGGAAAACTCCCTCCTTGCAGATACTCAAAACCTCATTGAAGTGCTGGGCAAGCAAAATTAGCCCTGCTTTGAGCAGGGATTTGTGTCTAGATGACCTCCAGAAGTCCCTTCCAATCTTAAATACTCTATGGTTCTAAGATCATTATACAATGAAGCAGATGATGTTTGCCGGTTATTACACTTTTTTATACAATAGAGCAACCCTGAAAAAAAGCTTTCCAGTAGTTCAACACAAAATCAATACTTTCTGGCAAGGTAGCTACTTGCTGCAAAAGCTTTGTCAAATTAATCTTTCCTTCATTTTGATCATCTAAACTGCAAGGACTACATGACACAGCTGTCAGTATATTGCTAGATTTTTTCTGTCTAAGCATTATTTCTCAATAATGATTCAGACTTCATGGTATATAAAGCAAGGCCATTAATTAGAAAACCACTCTCCTCGCCCTGCCCTGCCCTGCCCTCCCCCCCCAAAAAAAAATCCCCAAACAAACAACCACCCAGAAAGCTACACATACTTTTTCAATTAGTTCATAGCTCTCCTCAAGTTTGAGTGCTCTGTTCTGTATAGCTGTAGAAGCACGGTGATAGACATCTAACCACTCTTGATAATCACTTTCTGAAATCTCAGCCACAGCAAAACACAGAGTTCTTAAGCCTAAAGAGAAAGCAGATAGTAAGTATGATTCAGTATTTGTTAGTCCCTTCCTTGATATGCCCGCAATGAGTAACTGCTAAAAGCTGAATTTACTCTGTATTTTATGTATGCTTATGCCGATTTTCAACTTGCTGCTGCATGTCTTGAAGAACTTTTTTTAATATATATAAAGTAAAAATGATATAAATAGCAATTTATTCAACAGAGTAACTTTTGCAAGGTAGCTGAATGTAATACAGGTGATATACTTCGGGGGGAAAAAAAAAAAGAAATTTTACACAAGATTCAACTTATCTTAAACTGCAAACAAAAGATGAAGCAATCCCAAATGACACTTGCTGAACAGGTATATACATTACATTTTTAGCAACATTAAAACTATAAGATTGAATTATATTTCTGAACAAAAATTTTATAAACTTAAGTGTTGCTATGCTGGAAAGCAATAAAGTTAAAATATATCAGCATAATGTTACAACTACCCTCTTCTTCACCCCTCCTCAATATCCTCAGGAAATTCTCAGCTGAAGTTTGAAATTTACCATCTAGAAGCCAACTTTGAATCCACTCAGATTTAATTTTCCCATCTCAGAGATTCTTTCAGCTTTCCAAATTCTTAAAATAAAATCTTTGTGTGCAGGCAACATTTGGAGATTTTATTTAACAATCTTTGAGCTGTTATACTTAACAGCTTTTCTTCCTTCAGCAGAAACCTGAATTGAGCATTACAGTGAGAATTTGAGACTGCAAGATTACAAGAAACATCTATTTTTTGACAACACACATTTACATTCAATTTAAGTACCCAGGTGTGAATGTCCTAACAGTTCACTTTCATATATTATGAGATTCTTAGATTTCTAGAGCATGAAATGGGCATAACTCTTCATATAGTGGGAAAAGCATCGCTCTAGCCAAATGATGTCTTATGAAGCCACAATTTGCAGGCAGGTAGACTTAGGAGGGGGACAGGCAAGACCAATGTAGTTAGTGCCTTTGGCCTCTCCTCTAGGAGCACCATAACCAGGGATAGCTAAATGCAACCTTTACTTGTTCACAGGTTTTTGTTGTCTACAGCTCAGCACCAGCAGCAATTTTGAAATGATCAAGAGGCTGGGCATGAAATAATACATATACGTCTTAAATGCAAGACAGTAATTTAATACCTTCAGGGTGAAAACCATCTGTAATCCTGATATCTCAACAAGTGAACAGCCTTAGGAACACAGCTTCTCACCATCTAGACCTAAAGAATTAACTTAAGGCTGACAAATCAACTCGTCGTTTTTTTTTTTTTTTCCCTGCATGTAATAAGGATATGCTAGCAAGGTCCAAAGAAACAAATACGAGGTGCGGGGGGAGAAAGGAATTTATGACTGACTAATAGTAATACTATTTCCACAATTCTTTCGAAGTATTTTATGCAGATGATAGAACGAAGAAATCAGGAATATCAGCAAAGAAGTTTTTCAAGGCATTTGCTTTCTCTTTTTAAGTCAGAGCCTAATTATTTCTTCTATTTTTAATTAAAAAAAGTATTTGTGGAAAACAAAATATCATTAAGTCTGCTTCTTAACAGACTGGAACAACAACACAGAAAAATTATACACTTTCTCTATTTATCCAAGCAGGCATTAACACTCAAGCTTAATAAATGTTTAAATATAAATGCCAGCCATGCTAACCACTTCATTTTTGAACAACACACCAAGAGCAGGCAGCAAATGCCAAGGACATACTGTACTGCCACATGAAAGGATACACATGAGAAACTTTGCAACGTCATCGGCTGCAATTTAAATCTAATGCAAAAATAAATATAAATTTCTTTAATCGATTCCAGAGAGAGACGTACTTAAGTTTTTTTTTGTTTTGTTTTGTTTTTTTTTTAAAGATTGAATTTTATGCTTTTCAGAAGTTAGCAATTCACTCTTCTGAACAGTAAATCTTTTCATCTGTTGAAAAGAAGGGTACAAAAAGTACTTGAACAAACTTCTTAACACTAATATATATGTACAGTGGTTTTAAAGACGGGTGGAATTTTTCACTTTTTATGTTGATTAATTTGGTCCAATCTAACTGCTAAGGAAAAAATGATACCAGTTGTACCACTGATTTAATGAGAACAGTACTTAAGAATTGGATTGAAATTTTCATATCAGTTCACACAGGATAGCAGATATTGTTCTATTTTTACCTTTTCTGTAACCAAATATATAGGCTTATGACCCAAACTAACTTCACATCTAAGTAACTTTTCCTTGACTGATCCTGGTTAGGCCTTTACAAAACCCCAAACTGGCCAATCAGCTCACATGACTAGATTCACAAGCTCAAAGGGTGTAACTGAGGCTTCATGTTGTACCATCAAATTTGTTCGGTTTTAGTTCTGCTTTTAACTTTATTGTATAATATATTATGACTTTGATACTCTTAAGATTATTTAAGGCTAACCAAATGTTTCCTGCAGAGATCTTGATATAGAAAACTAACAAAAGAGATAGATCTGTGGCTTGCTTCTGCTGTCACTGACAGAATCAGGAGACTGAAGGTGCTGACTATAACACTAATCAAAACGCTAAATTCCATTATAAACCAAAGGAGAAAAATTAGGGAAGTCATATGTATAATAGACAGAAAAAGGATCTTTCCTGATACAAGAAGATTTGGCCAGACATCAGTCATCAAAAGGTTGTATTTTAGAAGGAAAACATTTAATAAAGTTTGCTTTCCAATGTAAGCTTATTTCTTAAGATACATTAAAGATAATTTTAATGTTCTAGTAACAGTGTACTAAAAAAAATGAAGAGGTAAAAAAATTGCAGTTCAGATTCCCGTAACTATTATAATTCTGCTTCCAACTACTCTCTCCCAACTCATCAATAAATTAAAACACTATGATATTTCACAGTACAACTCTATAATCCTTTACTAAGATACTAGAAAGAGGGCATGGCATGGAAGATCTAGGAACTGTGCTAGAAGAACTTGCATGAAAGCAGAAACCTTTCTACAGTCTGCTTTCCTGCTCATGTCTATACTGTGGAATCCACTGCTTTGTAAGAGTGATTGTTAAAACAGCAGAGATACCAAAACACACCATATGGAAAGCTAGTGCTGACAATTCCCCTTATTGTGACTGGTGACAGAAATAATACAGCATAAAGCTACCTTAAAAGCACTACAATAGTCGTTTCCAAGCATCTTCACTTTGGCTACTTCTTCCTGTGTGTCATCCTCACAGCATTCATTGTATGTGGGACATGAAAGTGATCATGGGAAATGAGATCTTCACAGAAACAAGCAACGTGCAATGTGTTTGCTCTCTGGAAAAATGTATTTTGTTTGAAAGACTCCACTGTGTACTGTGTGGGTGTTTTTGTGTTTTTTTTTTTTTTGTTAAGCGTGAACTTATTCCTGAAACTTCTCAGGAAGAGGAAGATCTTTTTTTGGAAGGCATTACTAAAACATAATTTTCAAACTTAACGTGAATAAAACATTACAGCAACATAAAATTGCAAAACCGAAAAGTTGAGCAGTAACTGAATTTCATATTTAGTTTTATATTGAATAACATCACCCACCTTCTGTAGCAAACTGCTCTAGATGTTTTAAGGTGATTTCTTTGTATTTTGAACTTTCAGCAAGACGGTCATAAATTACAGTATCCTACAAAACAAATAAAATGAACTCAGAACAATTTAATAGAAAAATGAGTTTTTTTGTGTAGAAAACACAAATCATGTAGGAAAATGGCAGAAAAATATGCAGCACTGTATTAATTTATTTCAGCATCAAAAAAGAATAGAAGTAATTTTATTTCAGAGAAAGGAAAAAAGGACATTCCAAATCCTCAGATTCTCTAAATTTACAAATTCTGCTATGATGCAGTTTTTTCTCCTACATTTTTTGCTGTTATTTCCCTTCATTTTGAAAAGCACTGCATCTTTCTTTGGCTTGCCATGTGAATTCTTTTGATCTCCTAAAACGCTCTCTTCCTCTTCAATATTAAGGCCACAAGATAAAAACAGTGTTTCATAACTGCCATTCTCAGATTTTTGTAGCCAGCCTGATATACAGAATATTAACAACAGCTTCTTCTCTCCACTTGAGAAGATACAGAATGGACATTCATATTCAATCAACTTCATTTTTTTAAACCATTCAGGAACTGGATTTGCATCCCCCTCCCCCTGAAACTTGACTTAAGATACAGAACAAGAACTAATGAGCAACTCTGCCATTCACAGATACATTATGATCCAAGATATCTTCCCATAGATCCTGTTTTCAGGAAAATTTACTTCTGGCATAACATTAATGGTGGGTTAAAATTCCCATCTAGTCACTTATGCTAATTACTATTTCTACCTAGTGATTCATGCTCAGCTGCTCCAGCAAGTAACTAATAGATTAAGCCATACATTCATCCATTTTCTTGGAGTACAGAAGGAAGCAATTAACAGGAAGCATAAAGGTATTAGTCCAGTACAAAGAATGGAGTGAACAGGTCTGTCATACCTTCATAGGCAGTTAGTAAAAGAAGACGTTAACTAGTTCATCACATTAAACAGCTACGTAGTAAAATAATGTAAATTGAAAAAGGCATCAACATTCCCTCCCCCACATTTTCTATGTTTTCTCTGCAGTTACAACAACCTTTTGCTTTCATATTTGTATTGGTGGCACATATTCTTTGATACAGTGAAAACAGAATAAAACTCACCGCTCCTTTGCAGTAGAGTCTTAACTTTCCCGATGGTGTGCGAACTATCACTGACATTCTCTTCCTAGTGCTGAAAGGGAAATAAATGACCTATATAAGGTGGTTCGCAAACGTAAATATTTACCAATGTTTTATCTAAGAATATCAATATATATCTTATATAAGACAAAGGAAAAAAAGTAAGGGCTATCTATTCTGAATTATGTTCTCAGGTGACTGGGATGGAAAAACAGTTTTACTGTCTAATAATTAGAGTGAATACTGTTTTTCTGTGCATACTTCTGTAGGCCTTTTTCCCATAAAAACAAATTTGAGAATCTTCACCTTCATCTGAATACTATCCACTGATCACAAAAAAGCATCTTAAAGCACAAAGCACTTGTGACCAATATTGTATAGTGGTAGTGCATCACAGATCGTTTCAGCTTTTCCTTCCTTCCCAGCCAAACAGTCTCTTGTACACTGTACAGAGTAATGCAGTCCTATTACTGTCATCCCAGAGCATCATTCATCATGCAAAGTTTTAAGTATGCTAAGAACTGGAAAGGGGCTCGCCTCATTTTAACTACTCTCTGGCTCTCAGTCATTAATAAGATCTAAGTATTTTTTTCTTTTTGTCCTCATGACTGAGGTAGGAATTGGAGGAAAGCATGGAGAAGACTGTCACTCTCTGCTTTCTGTCTTCCCTTTGAGGTCCTCCAACAAGCGTACTTTAGATTCAAGATCATGTCCAGTCAAAATGTGTATTTATACCATAATTCTTTCAAACTTCAACTTTTTAAATAATCTACAGAAACTATTCAGGGAACACAACACATTTCTCATACAACAGTTCACAGTAAAATACATAAAAGAGATGGAAGTAAATGGTCCTTTTACAATTTCAGTTCCTGTTGGAACTGGATCCCGTTTATAGATCGTCAAATAGCATTATTGTATGAATGGCTCCTGAAGTTCAGACTGCCATGGAAAACATCCTATAAGTGGAATGCATGGAGACAGGTGGAGGAAAGAATTTCATAATTACTGGAAGTAACAGACTGAATAGTATCTTCAAGAAAATATTTTCCTATTCCACCTGTGTGTGCACTTTGCTTCAAGGACAGACATCTGAACAGCAATATTAAATTACATTTCCACTGTGAATATTGCACAAGAGAGCATAAAAAGGCATTTGCTGCAACTCTTTCTCCATTTCATTTCTAATCCAAAACACCTCAGATAAGCAGAACTCCAGAAACCTTAGACAGTGTCTAGTTGGGGATCTGCTTAGACAACAGTGGAGAAATTCAGATCATTCAAAATGCACTTAAGTTGCCTAAAATAAAAGCAAGTCTCAGATTCACTTTGGTTCCTGGAAGGATTATCTAGCCTACTGCTACTTAAATTCACTACACTTGCCTGAATATTCAGTTAAGGAACTGTGGAGGAATTACAGTAATTTAGGGTTTGTATAAACAATAATTTGATATATATGCCCTTGACAGGTAAAAACTCAGCAGTTTTGTACTTGTCTTGCAATACCAGAAGATTCCAATCCTGAAGTTCTGCATATAGCTGCCTATCAATCTACTGAAGATGTATCAGAGAATAACCAATGTTTTCCTATAGCATTCTGAAACTTTAGCTATGAAGACAGATATTGAATCTTGACTGACATACATTTTCTTAGCAAAACTGCAATAAAGCTAATGAGCAGGACTTACTGTCAAGGACTTCAACTTTTTATGAGCCTTTTCATTGCAGTGACAGTTTTATTTCCTTTTCTTGGTGAAATACAGAAAACCACAAAATTGAATTACTACAAATAACTGTCAGTGCGAGACCATTTTTTAAATTTTGTTTTCTTCACCATAGGAGTCATGTGAGCAGCCATAAAGGCGACCCAGTTATAAGGGGAAAAATACTGAACAGAAGATGTCTGCTGAAATACTGACAGAGGAAATGCCTGCCAGCCTGGGAACTGCTAGCCTGGGAACCAGAAACGTCCTTGAGAAGTGCAGCCGGCATCTCTGAAATACAGCTGGGTATCTAGAAACCATTAATAAGCACAAAACAAGGAACTGTAACTGCAACTTATTGTCTGGAAAGCTGAAAAAGTCTGGAAAAGGGAGAAAACATCCTGAGAAAGTGGGAATTGACAACTGCTATTGGTTGTTCTAACTGAAAGAACAGGAAAAAAGTCTGGAAAAATAAAAATTGGTCTGAGAGAAAAGAAAACACCATCATCTATTGGCTGTCCCAGGTGAAAACTAGAAATCAGCAGCATCTATTGACTGCTCCAGGTGGTGGTGTCCTACACCCTCTTATGTCTCTGCCATATAAAAATGACTCGCTTTTACCCAAAATGGAGCCTCTACCTCCAAGAACTCCCCCTGCATGAATTTTTCTCTGAGATCTCCTAGACAAAGTTATTGGACTATCACCAGAACACCTGGCTGACTCCAGACTCTCACTCTTCGAAGTGAGACTTTGTCCATTATCTACTTTGAGACCTCACTCCTGGGAGCAGTTTGGTTAGCACTGTACCCATATTATTTTGAATAATATACACATATGTGTGTGTGTATGCACATATAGATAACTGATTTTAAGTGTATTTCTTTACTATTGATAATTCAGTAGCAACTTGTAATATATGGATGCTACTGCTGCTACTATCAATTGCTGCTACTATTAAAATATAAATGTACTTTCTTTAATATTCATGAGTATACTTGCTTTACTAATAGTAATTTGTAGTAATCCGTAATAAAGAAATTTAGAACATAAAGCCTCCATGTCCTTGTGTGTTATGGAATTCTGCAAACCCACTGTTGTGATCTCTATACACAGGGTGGGTCACCCTTTGGGTCGTGACAAGGAGGCAGAATAGCTGGTAATTCCCATGGAGTTGCCATGGGATTACAGATGGACAGAAGCACCTTAAGGGGACAGAAATACCTCCCTCAGTCACAAGATTTGCCACTTTCAGAATCTGGGAATGCAGAAGTAGCTCTTGATGGGCCTGCTGTTACTTTAAAATCTGTCTCAGGTTTAAGATGAAAATTTCTTCACAGAGTGTAAGCACACAACGACAGAAAACAAACACTGCTACAGAGGTTTTGGTACCTCCTCTGTCAGCCACTCATTCTTTTTCTACATATAGAAGTATGAGTCTTCAGTCACAAAATAGGATCAGTACATTCTGGACTTCTTTGAATGATGGAGAGGAGGTAAGGTCTCAAACGCTCTAGAAGGAGGCCTTCTGCCTGCCGAGTACAACAGTCAAGGCAACGTAGATTATTCGTAAAACTGATCAGACAGGGGACTAGTCAAGCTATTGCTATGTCAAGTAAATACATCTGCATTCTAAATTAAAAATACTTAGTTTTTAGACAAGAAGCTTTACTATGTAACTATCACAGACTGTTTCTGCTAGACTGTGGGGATATGCCCCAGGGATGCAGATGAAAATCAGTCATTAAATCAATAGATGCTACATACTCCAGATATTGCGATATTACTACTACATCAAGACTTGCCCACGAAATTAATTCTGGTGCTAAAAATTCAATTAATTCCTCTAACAAAACAAGCAGATAAAAGTCAAAACCTCATTCAGTAGCTCTGCTAGTAATGACATGTTGATGCAAGGACTGATGTGCAATTTGTGCCCTGACAGTGGACATCGATTATGCTCACTGAACAAGGCATAACATGCTCAAAATCAGGCTCGTCTTTGCAACTGGCCCAGGTGAAAAGACAATGCACATACTCGACATAGGGATGACAGTAAGCATAAGACATTCTTTGCTTGTGGATCCTTAACTGACATAGTGCCTTGCTTCCCCCTGTCCCACAGATACATACCCTAGGAGTTGGTTTTGGCTTCCAAGAGACAGCTGCAGTTTTTCTATTTGTTACAGTTCCAGGTAACAGAATACAAGAATGGGCACAACACCGCACAGTTCCTTCCCTGAAATTATGGAGAGCCCTGAACAGCAGAGGGTCTGAACAACTCTTCACTTCCCTGAGCTTAAGGTACCACATGACATCTGAGCAGAGTATCTACTGGAGGCAACTCAACACTAGTTATCAAGACGCTATTTGCCCCACAGAGATTAGCACTGCATTTTAGGAATAATTGTCAGCTGTTCAAGGATTATCAGTAGCTTTCAGCATGCTCACCTGCCAGTTAGACTGAGAGCTACTTCCTTGCTATGAACAAAGTATAATTAGCATATTGTATAAGTCTACTACTTCTTCTCTTTTCTCGGGCACAGCTATGATCACTGTAAAAAGAGAATACCATAAAAGACAACTCTACCAAGCATTCCTACAAGTTTTACTTCTGTAACATACTTCTCCGAAAGACTATCCTATCAAATGTTGGCACTGTTGCACTCTACTTGCAGAACAGTTATCTGGCTTGTACTGGAAGGTGGCAAGGAATTAGTTTGCATTTTTTCTGGGAAAAACTTAACACACCTGGAAACTCTTAACTCAATAGTTTAATTGCTACAGATTACTTCTCTGAAGGTACATGCTCCTACCAATACAGATGGTGTTATGTTTTGGAGCCAAAATTTCTCTTGCTGTGGAACAAGGGTGACCTCTAGTGCTTCCAACAAGTCAGTTCCAAGCAAAGCTAAATATTACAGAATAAGAACAAAAACAGATATAAAAACTGAATGCTTAAAGTTGGGTGATTGGTATCCACCAAAAAACTTAATCCTCCAAAGGTTAAGATTTAAAAGCAATTCTCCTTTCTCCGTAAAGTATCACTGTTTAAATTACAATTTTAGACTGACACAGAAGTTTAAAAAGATCTATGAAATCAAGACAAAGATCAAAACCAGAAACAAAGTAGGAATCCTTCACTGCTACTCCATGAATGCAGTATAAACTTTCACAGCTGTCAAACCAACAACAATGCACTTTGTGCTACGTACTCACTAACCTTCCAGAACAGAAGGTGAAAAAAGTGCCTACAGAAAAATGAAACCATGGCATAAATCTGAAAAATTTCAAGTATGTCCTCTACAATACATAAAAACAACATTAATTGCAAGCAGTCATTAAAAGACATTCAAAACTATAAAAATTACTTTCTGTCGCATTAGTTTTTTTTCCACTGTGGTGATCTTTATGTTTCACATTATTGCTATTGTTATAACTACAGGCAACTACTTCTCTCATTTCATTCAACCTATACATCTTCAGCTCATCTCTTCAGTATTGCCTTGGATTTTTGTTTTTTGGTCTTTTTGCTTCTTTAGCTAAGCTCAAGGGAAACATAATACGACAGGAAGGAAAACAATGATCACTTTCCGCAGGCACAATTACAAGTAATCGTTCTATGAAAAAAAGAGTTTCCCCTCCATACAAATCTCTTCCCCATCCTGTGCCAAAGTAAGCAATGGGCCTACACGAATACTCAGAACACAGACTGCATACATGGATACAATTTAAACAGATTTACATAGCAAGCAAAACTGCATCCAGATTTCTTATGGGTACCTTTATAATTCCAACAGCTTTGACAGAAAATTTTTACTGCAAGCAAAGTACGTGATAAACTCAGTAACTGGCCAATGCTCTAGTGATGTTGCTCAGAAAGGAACGAGTTTCAGTCTAAAGTATTTAAACAAGTCATAAGCAAATACATTTAAGGTTAAATGCAAAATTTCATTCTAGCAGTCAGGGCAAATACAAGTTATGTATAACACTTACTTGAAACTTTCCCCTCTGCCCCCAAATATTTTTTTAATAAAGCACATGGTGCTAGGGCTTTCAGAAATACATTTAAAAGTTCAAATTCTTTCCTATGCTGTCTTTTCACATCTTTTTTTGAAGTTTTGAGACCAGGGTTTTTTTGAATGTTTGCGCAAAAGCGAAAAATATTATCCAAAAAGGAGACAATGGAAAAAATATATGCCTCTGAAAACGTTTTACAATAAAACGAGGAGTGTGGTCTTAATCATGTGTGCTGCTTTGCCTATAGTATGATGATATACTGTAAAGATAAAAGCCACATAACCTGCACGCTTTGCCTGTACAAACATAAAAAATGCAAACATTTTTATCCATAAAAGAAATTGATAAAAATATTTTCACAAAAAGATGCTAAGAGCACAATATGCTGTTTACCTTGTAAATTCCAGGACATTTAGCAGTTCATATCTCTCTTCCTGTCCTAGCTGAAGAATAAAAAAAAAAAAAAAAAAAAAAAAGGCTGAGAATTAATGCAAAAAACCTCAAGGAAAAGAGCCAAAAAGAAACAAACAACATCTCAATAGGTAAGTACCATGATGCAGTTATTCAGAAATTATTTACTATGACAATAGTAAACACAGCAAATTACAATGTCACTCCAACATACTTACAGACTCTATGATTACTGAGTCAGGTGTCCTTCCAGTGAATACAAAACGAAGATGCCTGGCTGCTCTGACCAACGCTCCTTCATCTGCAACAAGTCAATCAGTTATTTTACAGATGTACCAGAAAATTGTTAGTATACCCCATGATTTACTGGACACAGTCCAAGCTTTTCTACTTTTGACTTCCTTTGTCCTTTATAGATTTTTAAGATTAGACGTGGTGCTGGAAAGAACTCTCTGTTTCTCCTGTTAAAACTGTGATGAAATGAGTTTACAATTCAGAGAAAATAAGCCCCCAAAGAAACACATCTCTCAGCTCAGTAGCAAGGGTATCCTCTTCAAAGTTTTAAGCTGTAAACTAATGAATTATACGTTCCAGTAGACACAATGACACTGCTTCATCATGAGACAAGACTTCCTGCCTTCCTTCTCCCCATAAGCCTACTTTCAGGTGGTTAGAAGTTTGGATGTTGACTAAACGTTGCTTAGAGAACAAACCTCCTAATTGCTAGGCAAGCGCCTTACTCAGTAGGGCACTGGACAAGGTACTTTCCTTTTTGTGAGAGTTCTGTTTTAGAAGAAAAGAGTGATAAGTCATTCCTGTAAATAATAGATAACTTCAATGCCTACATTCAGGAAACATTTCAGACAGCGACCCAGACTCCCATAGGCATCAGTCCTCTCCAAATGGCTCAAGATGTCACAACTGAATTTGCTCACCATGCCCAATAAAACACTGCCATGGCCCAGTTAGCTTTATTTATGGCCCTACCTCTGCCCTTGTTTTCCAGTTGTTGAAGGACAGAATTTCCAGGGAGATAGCCACCTAGGAGCTGGGGCAGACAGGGAAGAGGTAGGCTGGAGACTCTCTTTGCTTCATGTAATTTCTCCCATCATAGCCTGTCATAATAAATTAGCTCAGCAGAGCTGAGTATATTTTAATCATTTTTGCCTTGCTTTATCACTTTGCACTATAATCTTTTATCACTCTATAGTAGAACTTACCACAACACTTATCCTGGTAAAAACATTTCTTGTTCATTTTTGATTACAAACACAGTCTTTGTTCTAAACCAATACCATGGTTATCAAGTACAGAATAGGTTCACAAACAAGGACATCAATTTGTCTCCTGGTTTGATTTCTATTTGCATTTGAGCAGTTCCTTCAGACTTCCACAGCCATCTGACACCACCTTAGGAAAGCTGTATGGTTAATCACCCTTTGCCCTTACATAATTCACAGGACATCCATATGTATTTTCTAAAGCAAATTAGAAAAGTCTAAATCCTTTTTTGACAAGACTGATTTTAGCTGACACCAATTCTTTTTTTGAGGGATGTGTTTTCTTTTTTAATTTCAGAAGATATCTCAAAAAAACCAATAAACTTTGAATAAAATTTGCTTATTGAGTTGATAGAATACTTTACCATATGTTCACTCAATTATTTGATTCTCACCTGGAGATGCTGCTTGATATATAATTTTATCACCTTCTCTTTCTGGAACTGCTGTATGACACACTGCCATCATTGTCAAAAACTCACATATTATAGGTGCAGTTGGCTAAAAAAAAAACCCGATGTCAGAAAGTGATTAATCATTTAGGCAATAACTAACTGAAATATAATAATAGATATGGACAAATAATAGTCAAGAAAAAGTTAATGAAAGATTTTTCCTCTCTTCTTTAAACTACCAATAACTAAACAAAACAGCTGTTACCTGTACACTAATTTCAGCATACAGAATAACTTCTTGCTGCTGTACTTCAATACAGGCTATATAGATAGGATTTAGCGGCATTTGCTTTCATAACAATCAAAAGCAAATAACCAGAAACATAGAATAATTCAAATTGGCATTTTATAGGGAAGGTAAGTCTGAATAGGACGAGAGGAAATGGCCTCAAGTTGTGCCAGGGGAGGTTTAAATTGGATATTACGAAAAATTTCTTCACTGAAAGAGTTGTCAAGCATTGGAACAGGCTACCCAAGGAAGTGGTTGAGTCACCATCCCTGGAGGTATTTAAAAGACGTGTAGATGCGGCGCTTAGGGCCATAGTTTAGTGGTGGACTTTGCAGTGCTAGGTTAACAGGTCTTTTCCAACCTAAATGATTCTATGAATGCTATATTGAAAGAATTTTAATTTAAAATTATTTTATTTTTATTATTCACTAAAGTCTCTTTGGATGTTGTCTTTTTTACTAAAAAGATTCCTTTTCACATTACTTTTGTCTAATACTATATTTGACAACACTTTTTAAGAACCTTTAGAAAGATGTACCAACCAAACCCAAAAATCATGTGAAAAATGCTGCAAGGTCAGGCAGACAGCTTTTAAAGGAAGACATTTAGATGAATGTCTCGGGCACTTCAGAGTCTAACAAAGCTGAAAGAATTTAAAATGATTTAGCCAAGAGAGGGGAAGAGAGTGCACATAAGCAAAATAGTTGATTGTTTTTGACTAATACAGCTAAAATTTGCAAAATGGATGAACTGACCCCTGAATGGTTGGTCAAAAGAAACCCCAGCGTTCTCCCTAAATAAGCTCAAAGCAGCTGCCACCTCAACTGAGTTTTTTCGTAGCATATTTATAGTATTTCAGACTAAGGATGTCAACAATCAAGATAACATTACAATTATTCTATAAAATACAATAATATCTGAAAACCTAACTTAATTCCACAGTGCAGAAACACTAATGGGAGCAGGTTCCTGCCCTCTTCCACTGAGGGCCCTCAGGTCCTCTAAGATGTATTCAAAAGGCTGAATTACAGATTCTTTTCCAAAGCACTTCAGAACACATTTAATGTACAGTGATGAAACCTATCCTTGAATTTGTGCCTGAATTTTTACTTTAAGATGTAAACAAGTGCTTTATAGCTTTTATATATACACACACACATATATACACACATATACACACAAACACTTAATACTATAGATCTACCAGAAAACTTCCAAGATTCAAATCAGCTGTGCACCAAGGATTCTCCAGACAACAGCAGAAATAGGATGATGCCTCTTCCAAGTCTACATTACTAGCACTGAAACTGGCCTGTGCAGCTAAGTACAGGAGCACCCTCTGCTTTAAATATGCTTGAGAGCTGTACTCTGGTGTCTAGCATTTAAGACTGCTCCATTTGTAGGGACAAAATGCTTCACTGTCTGCCAGTTATCCTGAAATTACCCTCCCAGGAAGACAAAATTTAAGGAAATAAAAAGAATAATTTATTTACACTCTTCAAATACATAAAAAATGGTTACACTATGTAAGGTAGGTGTTCTTGGTTATGACTAGGCAAAAACATCTCTTGTACAAACAGAAAATGGTAATGATGGTACCGTTTCTTAGTCATATCATGAACTAAGCTATTAACTTGCTGTGAAATGTATTGTCTCTTTGAGGCAAATATCAGCCTCTAGAATGCCTGTTTCATTTCATCATCTGAAATGATGATTTAACCTCATGGAAGCATGTACAAAAAACCAATGTATATGGTTAATTCCTGACTCTTGTCTAAGCCTGAGCACAGAAATACTAAGTCATGTCAGGAACTTGGCTGATCCTGAAAGCTTTGATGGATGTCATGACTTCATATGGACAGCATGACTAAGA
Source organism: Calonectris borealis (assembly GCF_964195595.1). Taxonomy (NCBI): domain Eukaryota; kingdom Metazoa; phylum Chordata; class Aves; order Procellariiformes; family Procellariidae; genus Calonectris; species Calonectris borealis. The sequence goes on from NC_134315.1 coordinate 27,937,118, forward strand.
TTAAAACACCCATAGAATGAAGAACTAAGATTTCAGGCTCAGAACATTTGAATCACACCATCAAAAAAAAAAAAAAAAGGCTCAAAAGGCTCTCCAGAAGTTAACACTAGATGTTATTTCCAGGTGGATCTAATTAACAGGTATCAACAATAAACAATTATAAAAGTATTCATGAGGGCATGCTGATTTTGTGTAAATACATAATTTATTTTCCTTCAAAGGATATCATCTTTTGACTTACTGAAAGCAATGGTTTGATTTCACAAAACAATGGTAATGGGTTCTATATAACTTACATGATTGCTTTGAAGATTCTCCAGTAATGATGAGTCACTAAATGTTTTTTCTTCTCCATTTTGTGAGCCCTGCCTAGAAATAATTAAGTACAAAAAAAGATCATCGTTAGCATATTCTTAACAATTCATATACAAATCATCCACACTACTGGGCTAAGGTCAAACACAAATTTTGTAGCTGTTACGATAAAGGCTGCAATCGCATATTATGAGAAAATGAAGTGAAGAGGTACTTGTTTCGCATCTCCAAAGTTAATCTAACTTTAATAAACCTTGATTCATATAAATACACTCAAATCCAGAGAGTTTTTTAGGCTGACTTCAGGTAACGCAGAATGAAATAAAAATAAATCTACAATGTAAGACTGTGGCTTTTTGTCTTCTGATCTCCATAGAACAAGAGGGATTCAGAACAAGATGTGCCTGAAGAGATCACATTTCTTTGAGAAATTAGCAGCTTTGCAATAGGTTTGCAAATGTTTGCAGAAAAGAACGTCCAGTATCTGAAAGCGGGAAGTCTGCAATGGAGAGGGTTTGTTTTCTATTACTCATGGCTAAAAAGGAACCTAGTAAACTGATGTATGAAGACCACACAGTAACAATGGTGAAGTAGGAAGGGACTGAAGAGATGCAAGGTGGAGATAGCTCTGGAGAAATAAAGTCATACACTAACATCTCTCAAGTTGCACAAGTCTTCTGGCTGAAGCCGAGAGTTCAAAAAAAGTAGATATTTCTAGGAAGACTTGTTACTGCAGCTGACTGAACATTAAGACAATGTAGTTGAGTTTGACTCTCTGTAAAACAAAACAGCGCTGAAAAGCGAACCCAGATAGAGGAAAGTATTTTTTCATTTTGGATTTTGCTTTGGATCACATAATCTTAGAAGAGAGTGAACACATTCGGTGATTTAAGTTGAAGGATAAAGCCACATACATCAATGGTAGTATGAAGATTCTTTATGAAAACCAAAAGTGAGCTGTTCCAGTCCTGCGCTATCATGAAGGAATACAAAATGGCAGTACCTGCTCTATATAACCACTCAATGACTACTTTTTCTAAAATCCTATTAGGAAAGTGAGAAATTCGAAGCATCCTCATTCACCAAGACTTTTTTTTTTTCAAATGCAAAGCAGATGGATCTTGAAGTGCCAAATGTTAACAACTTCAGATACATTAAATTTGTTTAGAGTCTAAGGTTTAAGCCTTGTTTGTTAAAGCTTCCTGACAGAAAGACTTCAAGATATTTTCCAGATTCTCAATTCTACAAAAAAGGGAAAATATTTGCAGGTATATGTTGTGTCAAATTGGAAAACAATTATTTCCTAATACAAAAAATAAAGATTTAAAAGATTTGGAATTCAGTACATTTGTCATTTTAGGACTAGAAATGTTACTGTCATAAACAAATTCTATTAATTACAATAGATTTACAAACAAAAAAAAATTTCTTAAGTATCTTATTTGATCAGATTTACAAGATGTTCATCACTTACAGAAGGGAAGTACCGTTTTTTTTTCTTTTTGAACTACTGTTCAGGCATCAGTTTATCCATTTCAGGTGTGCTTATAAAGATTTTGATGTATATTAATCAAATCCAGTCTTATTTCATAAATAGCTTGTAAGGAAGCATGCTTAATTTCATGTAAGCATTGCATTATTTTAATGAAACCACTCACTTGTGCACAGTTAAGCACACTTGCACATCTTTGTAAGAAACATCTTGCTGCTACATCAATGAGGATATTGCGGTCAGGTAAGATTTTGGGGTGTGCAAGTGTGCCACTTTTTATGTGTATATGGGGAGAATTTTTTTTTTAATCTAAATAAAGAATTATTAATTCTAATCTAGCAAAGCAAGTTTTTTTCCTTCAAACTTTTTAAACGTAAGGAGACAACATATTACAGTTTTGTGTGACGTCTTGCTGTAATTTTCAAGAAATACAACAGCGATAACATAGACTGTAAATGATATTTTTCCCTGATCTATCTGAGCTTATTTTGAACCCTATTGCAAATATTTAGTTTAAGAAAGAATGATGAAGAAGTACAAGACATCATGCAAATGGCAGCAGAAAGGAAGCCAGGACTTAGTCTGGGGTCCTCGTTAAGAGATTAATGTTGGCCCCAAGTGTACTTGGGTGCTTTAATTTCAGTTTCAGTTAAGAATTAGGTAGTACTAATATTCTAAAACTATCTGTAGGAAGTAAAATATTAATAATAATGTATTACATATTTTTCACTCTCAAATATGGACTTTTTTCCAACATATTAGAGATTATTACTAACCTATTACTAAGTAACAGTAGAGAAGTGCAAGCAAAGTTACCATAATACCAATGACCTTAATAAATTACAAAACTTTCCTCCAATAAGTAATTCTGAATTGTACAAGATTGACAGTAGAATAAGTGTACTATGCCTCAGTGACACTACTAGCAATTCTATTCTAGAGTACACAACCTAATGCCGTAGAATTCTGATGGCATAAATTTGTGAAAGGCTGTCGGTCTGCATCAATTTGAAACGAAAATAACTTTTGAATAAAATACCTCACATTTAGCTCTATTTCTAAAAATCTCACTCACTGGTTTTAAGCTTCAATCTTCAACAAACACCACATGCTGAATGAGTTTTAAAGCTTACCAATCATCTGCAGGAACACTATAATCCTCAGGCTCAGGGCAATGGCTGCACAAGAAGTAAGGGAAGAACAGAAACAGGGAGAGGAAAAAGAATCGCAAAGGCTAAAAAATTTGATCATGTATAAAAAAAGAAGTTAGTTAATGAAATTAAATTACTAAAAAAAGTTTTAAAGGTATTTCAACCAAGTATTTTGCTGGCGCCTAGATTACAATAAAATATTGCAAAAGTATGATGTTTCTCTTGAGGCTTCATAAACTATAAATGATCATTTTTTTTTCAATTGAAAGCTTGTCTACTTACTAACTTATACTAGCAGATATAAAAGGCATTTGGCTTCCTTACAAATCTTGCTTTATATTTCAGTATATATACATTGTTACAGTTTCTCATTAAACAAAAGGCAGTTTTTAAGTTATCTGAAGCCATGCTAATGCACCTTGTCTGGCTGAGTTCACAAAATGCTCATGAACAAAGCTAGCCATAGCACATGAAGGACTCTGCCCTGTGATGACACAGGTTTAAATATACAACAATTTATAACACACTTAGAAAGAACAGGCATTGGAGATGGAACAGTCACTTTTACCCTTTTCTGTGTTCCCAACTTCTTATTTGCATCAATACAGAAAGACAGAGTGACTCTGTTCTCTGTGTAGCTATGAGAGATGCTGTAATGGCTATTCACTGTAAAGAGAAACTTCGCTTTCTAAACAGTGATGCTAATCAGAAAACCGGTCTATGTCTTTTCAAAACGGGGTGGATGGGAGCTGGAAAGTATAGCAAGAAAAATCAGGTAATTTTTTTCTAAAAAATACATTCACACCTAGGTTTCATAAAGGAGAAATTTTAGAAGTTGTGCTATACCAACTTCAGATGAAGATATATAATGAACTGAATATCAAATACTGATTTTAAGTGCCATTACCATTAATGTATTTTTTTATCTTAAAAAACTGCTATACAAAGAATTTGAAAATAGTTAGCTCAGAGCAGTTTCTCTGAAGTCATAAAATTAGCTCATGTGGTTGAAATTGAGCCCTATATATACACACACAAGTTTATATACATATTTGAAATAGCAGGGTTAGAACTGTATTTTATTACAACTGTTAATTAAAAAAAAAAGCATCAGTATGGTTAATGCATTAAGGATCTGAGTTTTTTCAAAACAGAATGCCTAGGTTAGACTCCTGAAAATTAGGATTTTCAAAGGCATCCAAATGATAAAGCCACAAAAGCCAAACCAACGCCTTTACCACAAGCCCAACACTTAATTTCATAACCTCTTGCTGGTCTCTGCCCAGATCTAGAGGTGTCTAATTATCTGCTACTGAATGCTCCGAGATCGGCCCAGGTCCAGCATCTCACATACCGGTAAGGCATACTGGCATTTACAATGTGGGTGTTTCTGCTCTATTTATTGCTCTAATGATTTTTTTTCAAGTAAATAGTCTTAGAAGTTTGAGGCTTTTACAAACTCTGTTGAGGGAGTTGGCTGCAACTGCTGACAAAGAAATAGTAAAATGCTTTGTTTGCATTTATTTGGAGAGATTTCTTAATAGCAACACTAATATTTGGAGTTATGCCACTATAACAGTATTCATAAAAGCCACTTGGATGGTGGCTACAGTACTGTAGTTCATGCTACAGTACCGTAATTTAAATTCTTGTTCATCCTGCATATTATTTAGTGCAAGAGCATGTGCCTACATAAAATATGAAGCATGGACAATGATACAAGTTTTTGCAAGTATGAGGGAAGACTTTTTTTTAGTAACAACATTAAACAGACTGAGCGATAGAAAAAACATGCATACTGAAGTTGCATTACAGCAATAAGTCTTTGATATAGAAACTTTATTTTTGTTTCTTTTTGTAAAAAGAGATGTCATGACTGAAGTGCTGATACCTCTTATAAATAACATTTCATAGTCACAAACAAACTGACTCCTACTTGTATATATTGCCAGGTGTAAGTTTATTTTAACTGTAGTATTAATGCATGAATACATATGCACAGGCAGAGGAAAAGAAAGGCACACAGATAAAGAAGAGTATATAAAAATGCCTACCCATAAGCAACTCCTGCTACAGTACACTTCTTAAATTGCATGACATTGCATGTCAGGGTACCCGTTTTGTCAGAAAATATGTATTTGACCTAAATGAATGATAAAATTCATTATACATTAACATTCAGCAGTTATTTACATATCTAGTACAATTCATGACTATCAACACACTAAATATTTTTACCAGTTCTGCAATCCTCATAGTGTATAGAAAAAAAAAAATACAGTACATAAATGTGGCAGATGCAGAGTCTTGATACCTATTTCCAAACATGGCAATCAACTGAGATGTCAGGAAGCTTAAGCTTGCTTCAGTGCATAGTGATATATTTAACTATTCCTCACTCTACATATTGCTGAAATGCAAGAAACTAGTGAAGACCAATGGCTTTGCTAGTAAAATATTCCATTTCTGACAGAAAGCAATACAGTAAAATAAAAGTATCTATATGCATTTCTAAACTCCTCTTTTTGACATAGAAATATCTTCTTAAAGCCAAAACATTAGTAAAAAAACAACAGTTCAGAAATGCCAAGTTGCAGGAATAGAAGAAATACGTTCCTTTCTGCCTATTCCAGGTCTCCTACTTCCCTAACATCATAAACCCTTCCTCTCCGGAAACTACTAATTAAAGTATTTTAAAAACTGAAGCTGAAATACATGTATCTGTGATATATTTAAATTTAGTTCAAACCTAATCTTAAGAAAGAAGTTCATATATGAAGCAATGAAGTGATCTGTGATGAAACAAAGGCTCTATTAGTCAAAGGTAAACTTCAGTTTTAATTCATTAAAATTTATTTCTCATTAAAAAAAAAAAGTCACAGTATTCTTAATTAGGAATTAACTGTGTTATCAATGGAGCTAATAAGGCTACCTATTATAAAATTTACTCAGTATCTCCTATTTAAAGATTCTGTTTCTGAGGAATTATGACTTAGCCAAATCATCAGTTAGAAGAAATTTTCCATGCCAGGTTTATGCCTCAAACTGTATTTTTTTTGTGTGGGCAGAATGGGAAAGCAGGAATTGCAGCTAAGGAAACTCAACCTTTTTTTCCAACACCAAAGTTTTGCCTTTCTTAAAACCTGAAGATCTCTTGGGGGAAATCTCCTCATTATGTGCAGCCCTTGTACTTCAGAGAAGACAGTTGCTCTTTTTGTCGGCAGTTTCCTTTGGTCTCTCTACAAAAAACTGCTCAAATTAAGAATCTGTCAAAAAAGCGAAAGTGGAGATTCCAAGAACTCTGTCTAGATCTTGGTGGTGAAGGAGACTTTGGTGAGAAACATAAGAAATGAAGACAAGAACTGTCAAAGTCAAAAAGAGGGAATGTGTCTGGGAATGTGAATAGCAAGCTAACTGCAGAGAAAGAAAAAACAGATAGATTGTGTAAAATGAGACAGAAATAAAGCTAAGATTCAACAGAGTCTCTTCCCCACTAGAGGAGACTGTACTCCCCTTTAAGGCCAGGAAGAGAATCAAATTTTCTGCTATCTGCACGTACTTCTTAAACCCAGTAGGCAAAGGCCCTGTCCTCCTCTACATAGACCAATGTTAGAACACGTTAACCTGCAACTACTCTTTTCCCAAAAGGCAGATCTCTCAAGTATTAGTCCCCAAGACTTGTTTGCTACATGGCTAAAATTATGCTATTATTTATTGTTCTTGGAAAGCTAAAAACAACTTTTACATTCCCATGCAATAAACTGAAGAATTAGTTATGAAAAATTCTAAGTTAGGAAATGCAAGAATATGTATACTTGTACATATAATACAGTTCAATTAAACGAGAACATTGTATTTTTTCCACAGAATCAGTTTACCATCACCAGTCAGCATAACAGAAAGCATATTGTTCAGCATATTTTTAAAGTAAGACTGCAAATACAACTGGCTGAGACAGCGAATACAGTATAGTGCTTCTGGAAGCATGCCCTGTGCCCCAGACACACTTTCTACAAAGTCATACTTCCATAAAAGGAAGAACATACAACAAATGATCTCTTGTGAAAAGCCTAACCAATTTTATAGTATTAAAAGAAAACTCTAAAACAAAATGAAGAATTAAGTCCAAATTTTCAGGGCTTAATTCAGCCATGAGCCCCTGTTCCATTCACCGTTTTTAATCTTCAGTGGCAAAAAAAGAGGGAATGTATACAACAACGATTCAGTCCTAGAGCATACCCACTGTCTTTTCTGAGCAAGGCAGAGCATGTGAAAAAAATGACATACTAAAGATGTACACTATCAGTGTATATAGAGACTAAATTTCTGTGCCACAGCCAGGCTTAATGCTCAGAATTCCTCCGATTTTGTAACTTTAATGATACACTTCAAACCTTCTGTGATTACCTCATACACATTCATACACAAAGCAGTGTTTGTTCATTTAATTCTGGTTTCAAGAATTTAACTCCCACATATTGCAAAGTGTTTTTAAAAATATCTGACAAAATTAAGAAAATGGAAATAGGCAAAAAAAGACTAAGGCAAGAATATAAGTTTTTTTGAAATAAATCCTCACATTATTTTAATCATTTTGATTGTAAAACCATAGGAATAATTTCACACAGAGTTAGAACCAGTAATATTTTTTTACCTGTCCAAGTTCTTCATTGAGATTGGAAGTACGAGCCATCGCAGCAGTGTCTGTAGGTTCATAGTGCATGTCTATGTCCTACAGGTAAAAAAAAAAAGTATATATACTTAAAAATTTGTCTTCCATAAGTTATTACAAAAAATCCACTGCATAAATAGAAAAGGTAAGTGTAGAAGAGCAGACCGAACATGAATACAAGTTATCTACTTATGATTATTTCAACATGGGAAGCCACAGACACAATCAGATCACTTCCAAGAGTCCCCAGAAGAAGTTACATTTCCTCCTTAAAGCAAAAATCTGTATGATTCTTTGAGATTTTACTCTGATTATTTCCAGTGATTGTATTATTGAAAAACTGTTGTACCCATGCATCTAAAACAGATTTAGCAACAAGCAGAAATACTACACTGTAACACTTAGAGACAAGTCAGGCTTAGCGATGTGTATTGTATGCATAACCAGTCATTTCTAAATAGCAAGATAAACATATATTGAGATAAAAACATGAAGATAAATTTAAGAGTACATAATAAATGTAGGGTACATTATAAGTGGTGTTTTTTTTTTTTTTGTTGTGTTTGGTTTTTCTTTTGGGGCAGTGTTTTTTGTTTGGTTTTTTTTTTTACTTGTTAAAAAAAAAAACAGAATTTATTTTTAAATACAGTAAAAGATTAAAACATTGTGAAGTATGGCAATGTAGTAAAACAGATTGCAGATGACCAACTTCTCTATACCAATATGATATGCACACACACAAAGATAACGTTTAAGATAATAAATGTCCAGAGTCCCAGATTAAGATAAATTAAAGACGACCAATCCCTCATGACATGAAATAGGGGGGAAACAGAAGTTAAAAGAGTCTTTTGGATTTGTTGTATAAACAGTTGCCAACCTACACATTCAAAATGGGTGAGCCTTTGTTGAATATTTATTTAGAATATTTTAGAATGTTTTAGAATATTTGTTGAATATTTATTTATTTATTTAAAGGAAGAATTTCATTGCATTCTCTTATTTGTCAACAATTTGTTCTATAGCACAAAAGAAATGAAGAAATCAAAACCAGCTGACTGCTCACAAAAAGATTTAACTTTTAAAATAAAGGATACACTTTACCTGCTACTCCACATACACTTCTATCTATATCTGCATGACATCGTTTCTCACACACACAGATCTATTTCTGACATTTGTTCAAGGAATCAGATTAAAGAGTTCAGCATGATATGATGAATTCACATTTGGAAAAAATGGAAAAATTGAAGGCATGCTATTAAAAGCACTTATATTGCTTTAAGGAGAATACCTCAAATAGAGTTCTTTTCCCCCATTAATTCATTAAGAAAAAAAATTAAAAGATGCCAAAATGATCTTTATATATTTTGTAAGAGATAATACTAACACACAGTGGCCGTGTACCAAAAACCCCATTAAACTATGGTGGTGGTGGGAAAATCAGCAAAATACAAAAAAAAACCCCAAACAAAACCCAAAACACGAGCTTTGCTTAGAAAGAAGAAATGAAACTGGACAAAACTCCACCAGACTGCAAAACACTTTCTTCTGATCATTCTGGATGAAACTGATACCTGAATATTAATAATGAGAAAGTACAAAGCAGATAAAAACATGTTCCAAAGAGCAATTTGGTGCAGGTATAAAAGCACTAAATAAAACCATTTATTATTACCTTCTCAGATGCCAGTAATAATAAATAAACAGCATACTTAAATATTTACATTAAGAAAAATTCTGAAAAAAAAATGTATACATAGACAAGCAATCAATCATTTCACCTACTTGTAAACCACTTGATTTTAGAAGTCAATACACATTATAAAAATAATATTTACCCAATTTATGAAATATGCCTGGATAAATTTAACAACTTCAAGCGTAACCAACAAACTGATTGGAATAAGATTATTGAAGAGAATGATAAAAGTCAAGAAATTCAATCCAAAGTTGCTTGCTCCACCATCTGCCAAAAAACGAAGCAAATAAAAAAACATTTAAGACCATACTTAAAAGTATGTATATACAGTGTATTCAGAGTATTGCATTAACTGCTGATTTTTAAAATGTTCTGTGTCTAAGAAGAAACTTGAGAATTAATTACAATATAACTTGCCTATAAATATGACCTTCATAAGAGTTAAGGATCTCTATTATAAAGTGTAGTTCAAATTTAGAGATCTTTGTGATCTTAAAATGTAGCAAAAGAGGGAATGGCTGGTAAATTTGCTTTTCAGAAATTGGAGAAGATGACAATCTGGGAATATCTATATATAGCAACTAAACTCTAAATTCTAAATTTTAGAGTTTTATATTTTTAAAAGGGGGGAATGTGTAATGGAATGAATTTTTTCTCTGTCCACCCTCACACCTTCCTATTCCACCCCCCAACCCAGCAAAATACTATGAAGAAGGTAAATTCACACCACATGAAAAGAAGAGATGAAATTAGAGAGTTTAATGAAAGTTCTAAAAGAACTGGAAATGTGAATATTAACATATATAACAAGTAGTTTTATACCACTTTTTCTTTTTAAAGTTTTAGATAACTCCAGTAGTAGCACCTCAGAGAGGACGCGAATGGGAAATAGCAGTCTGCTCTCCAGTACAGCAAAAAGGGTAAAAGATGTAGCCTGCCCGTCTGTATTCAAAGATCTCTCAAATCAAAACAGCCTCAGACAGGTTTCCACTGCCTATGGAATGTGGATCTGATTGTTACTCCAAGATCCAAGACAGCAGGTTTTGGATACTTTCATTAACACCAATTCCAGCATCAAATGAAGTACAAGTCTAGAAGACTAGAGAGCTAACATTCACCATGACATTGATATTCTCAATAATGACTGCCGAGATTAAATGAAGTTTGATCCCTATTGCTACCTGTAAACAAAATAATATTCAGATATTTATTGTTAACATTACCACTTTTTTATCATCCACAGGCAACAGATTGTTCTAACTAAATACTAACAGCATTCGGAAAGATGGGGCACTGCTGGGAACCTGTTTCACTACCACACAAAAATTAAATAACTAAAGGGAAAGGGAAATAAATTGCTTCTTACATATTAAAAGTACCTGATACAAGAACAACTATGAGCTGAATGCAGCCTTAAAGGACATACCGTACAAAACACAACACAATTTCATTTAATCATGGGGTATATATCAGAAAATAAACTGACAAGGATAATCACTTGAAGAACACACAAAATATTAACGGCCACTAATTCATGTTTCTTTTTTCAGGAATAAAAACAAAAGCTTCTGAACTGCTTCATTACTGTGCTAACCACCATATTCTGAAAACTTTTACATTTCCCAGAAAAGAAAAAAAAAAATAATGAGAAGAAGAATCAGATAAAAAATAACAAATGAGGAAGCACATCCAATGCCATCCGTTCATATTACTGGAAATTGTTAATTTTCCATTAACGATTTCACTTTTTTCCACTTCATGATGGAAATATGAAAGTTAAGTTCCTTCCTTTTTTTTTTTTTTAAAAAAAAAAAAAGAGGTTCTTCCTCACCATCAAAAAGAAGAGAAGCAAGGTTCTCAATAAAAAAAAATTCATCATAAATGCAGACAACTGTTTTTGTTCAACAGAAACTTTAGGAGAGTGCCTTCAAATCAGAATCCTAAGACTTTTCTTTTAAAACTGACCAACCCACTCCATAATGCCTACTTTGATGACTACATTCAGCAGCTTTGTATTCAAGACACTGTTGTTTCAGGAGCAGAAAGCCTAGTTCTGTTCTACTGCCTAAGTAAAGAAGGCTCTAGGCCCACCATAAGAAATTCTGAAAACATGGGTAATTGACCACAGAGTATATTTATGAAAACTTCCTTTAAATCTAGTTCCCTCACTGTGGGTCAAATTATCTCAGTATGTTGCAAGCTGCCATGAAGGCCCACATAACATCACATTGCCTTGCATCCGCCATGAGTACAGCTGCCCAGTATAATATGTTAGATAAGATCTTTTATGCCTCTTTTATCTTCTTTAGGAGCAGCCTGCTGAGACCTGATGTTGGCAGGCAATAATTAGTTAGACCCCTCGTATAGTAAAAATTATAAAGCCACAGCACCATTTCCTGGGATGAGGGAGTTTAAAAATTCAGAAAAGTCACTGCAGCTTTAAATGTAATAGCTGAATGTAATAGCTGTAATAGCTGAAAATGGCTTTAGTCTGATTTCTAGGAAGCTGACTGTTTATGCCAGTGGAATGCTGATACAGACCTTGCTGAGCTGCAGAGATGTAGAGGCTGAAAGATGTAGAGGCAAACAATAAAGCTCCCCTTCCTGAATTTAGCAAGAGCTCAGATGGCATAGTAAGGTAAATTTTATACTTGCTGTGATAAACCTAGCCTAATGACTTTAGTCAACAACCGATAAAAAAAGACTGATAAAAAACACACTGTGTTAAGGATGGTAATCATCCTTCTTTTTCAAATATGAAAGACAACTGAACACTAAAATTTTAATATATTATTTTACATCTTACAATTTAGATCAAGATACCAGTCTCTTCCAGTATGCCTTCGATTCCATATAGCTGAACCAATAGAGCAGATCAAAGACATGGCAATAAGGATGCAGAACAGAATCAAAATCTGAATATTCGTAATTCGTTCCACATTAGACATTTTAAGAGGTGGACTTGTTGAATTCTGCAAAAGACAAAAAACAACAGTGGCTATTAAATATTAGAAGAGGTACACACAGTTCTCACTTTTCAAATTACATGTTACTGCATCCTTTCCCAAATATTCTCCCAAATACATCATCATCATAACTGTTTCACTCAAAAGAAAAAAAAAGGCAGCTTATAAATCCAGAAATTAGAGCTTTAGATTTGTGTCACAAGCAGTTTAAATAATCACACAGAACACTCGTAATAGCAGCAGCTAACAGTAAACATTAAAAATGAATGTGCATACACCTTATCAGTGCTATAGAAGACAGGTGCTAACATAAACAATCAAACTTTTTCAAATAACTGTTTTACAAATCAGAAAAGCAATAAATAAGAGACATGCATGACCAATATGAAAGCATTCTTTTTTTTTTTCAACAAATTCATCTCAATTTGGATATTTCAAACAGCACTTGGAAAAGTAATTTCATAGTCTGAGAATGGTTCTCTTCCCTCCTCATTTTGCAAAGAAAGTTTCACTTTGTTTTCTGACATGAATGCTTACCTTTGTACTTGAAAGAAAGCTCCACAAGAGGACAGTTTTAGGAGCAGTCAAAAATAAAAAAAGATGAACAGGCAAACTATAATGATCCAACTTGCTAATAAAATAATTTTCAAAACACAAGTTACAAAACAGAATCAACAAATACGCTTACTAGTAGGAAAACTACTCTGTGGCTAAGCGACTAATAATAACAAGAAATTGCTTTATTTTTATTGCTTTTACTTCATAAGAAAGATGCTCTATTACTGACATTTTAACTACTATATTGAATCTAGCCATGTTTTCTGAAAGGATTTTCTGTGCTGTGTAATGGCATAATAAGGTAATGAAACAGATAAATTAGAGAAAATCCAAATGACAAACCTGCATAAGTTTTGTGTCATGTCCTGTGTAGACAACTATCCCATGAACCCACTGAGTATTTCTCAGCTGAGCTCCTCGTAGAAGAATCTGATCAGATCCCAATGGAACAGTACTAGAAGGAAGGAGTTTTATGTTTTAGCATTAAAACAATCAATGTCAATGAATAAACATAACCAGCAGTTGTTAAAACTAATTTCTCAAAATTTAGATGATTATTGTAAGTATGCTAGAAACCCAATTTTCATAGTTAACTTTTCAGGAGTGTTGACAGAGAGAAAGCTTGACAGTTAAAAGCCAGTCCAAAAACTTAAGTTTGCAAAAATATTACTTACCCCTTAATTTTGACTATGGACACTAAAGATATGGTACTACTAAGCAAGCATACTGAAACTAACAAAGGCTAGTTTTCCTGTGATTTATGATTATGAAGTGTTTTCTTAAGTGTATGTGGAAACTCAACTACTCTTATGAAATTGATCTTCCAAAGCAAATTTCTAAGGAAATAATTTTCTGAACTCTCAACTTAATCCACTCTTCCAGTGAAATAAATATCCTTTATGAACGTGATTAACTATTTAAAATTCACAATATTTCCTGCACCTTGTTTAAATTGCAACACCAGGTAAATTTACTTGTGTTATTCTTTTAGAACTGCACTGAGTAAATGAGCAACAAAACCTCAAAAGACATTGGAAACATTTAACCGTCTTAAATTCAGACAGTTCTTGCAGAAACTGGAAAAAAAAATTTAATCTAGAAAAATATTTGAGTGCTCTTCCATAAAAACCAAACAACTAACAAACACCACCCACTACAACTTAGTCCACTTACTTTCTAGGAAACTAGCACAGAGCATACTGACTGTTTAAGGAATCATTCTCCCCACCAACTAAGTGTGTTTCAGCAACTGAAACGCTGAATGATATCGCCATGGAACATAATTTCCAGGTGCAGGCACTTCATCAGAAGAAGGAATCGGAAAAGAAAACTGAAATATAAAACATACTGAGATTTACTTGCTTTTTAAATCTGAACTGTGCTGCTCTTGTATTTGAGATGTGTTCATATCATGGCAAAATTAAGAGAATAAATGTTCTTTCAAGTATGAAAGGAACTGCTAGGGCTTGAATTACACAAGAGTCATGAAGAGAGACTCCTGTTGCCATCAAAGATCGCTTCCACACTTGTATTTATTTATTTGCATTTCTTGATCAGAATCATTCTAAGGCTTTTGGACCACCCATCAGCATGATACGTAGACATTTCAGTTAAGGAATGGATTACATGTCATTCCAAGAATAATTAGATATTTTTAGTCTATTAACACTAACATGAATGTCACAGAAGATGAAAGAAAAATAACTCGGGTTATATGCAAGTCCCCCGCCCCCCGATAAATTGGAAACCTTTTCAACTATGGACCTTCTCTGGAATGCGAAAAGACTTTCTGTCCCTTCTACTAATACAAGAGAGTCTAGGAAGGCAGAAGTCAAACCTTCCACTCTTAATTCTTGTACTCCTTGAAGAGTCAGGTGAGTTCTAAGACTCTTCCTGCCACTTCCTGCTCTTCCTCTTTGTCTTCCCTTCTTAAAAACTGCAAAGAATATGCAGTAAAGTCCCTTCTATTGCTTTTTTCCATCATGACACTGGCTCTCAAATGGATACCCTTCTCCAGCTTGGGATAGGAATTTATCCTCAAGGGTCTGTTACTGGGAAGACAATCAGAACAGAATTGGGACTGCAGACAGTGGGAGTTGTCTCCAGCAGAACTGGTGCACAGACCAAGGAGATGAAAACAGACAGCAAAACAACCAGGGGCATAGAAAGCCCAGATCTGCCAGATGTCATGTTACTGATCCTCAAAATTGTGATCTTACCCCACTTTCTAATGAGGTGATGGTGCGATGACTTGACAGAGCTCTCAAGTCTCTATTTCCCGGCCTCAGCCTTCTCAAAACTGCTCCAACTCATCTGATTCTTCTTGTATGCTACATAACTAACGACTCCTCAGCAACATATTTGGGTTGTATTCAGCAAGGGATGTTCTCAATGGGGAAATACCCTTTCAGCATAACTTCCCGCCAGGGCTGTCAAGGGTATATTAAAAGCTAGTAATTTCTAAGACACATTTGACAGCGTATATACCAAAATGTTTTTCTTAACAAGCATACTTCACTCTTACCCAAAATTTTCTTAAGAATGTCTTCAGGAAAACATTTACTTTAGGTCTGGATAACCAATATCTGCCCTTGTTTTTAACTTGCTCACCCTTCTTCTCTGAGCCATTGTCTAATCATAATTTCAAATTTATCCAGGCTAAAGAACTTTTCTCCGTTCTCTAGCCAATTGTCTTCATCGACTAAAGCCAAGTGACATGCTTCTGTATATTCATGAGTATAACAAAGAGCTGCACACTTTGCAGATAAAAGTTACTCACTCAAAAGCTGAGGATACCAAGAAAACTTTTTTGGCCTCTTTTAGTTCACAGATCTAGCCAAAAGGCAAAATAACTGTAGTGGAGTTCTAACTCCTTGAATATTGAGTATCCAAAAGAAAAAAAGAGAACCTTTGTTTTTTTGAGTTGCTTTCCCATGAAGGGAAAAAGAAAAGACTGAAAAGGTCAACCAGATACAACATTTGTAGCACTCCAATGAGTTATCTAAAGGGAAGGAAGAAAGAAGAGGGAGATACATTTTCAGCATCCTCTATCGCTTTTGCAAAAATATTAAGATGGTAGTGGATAAAGTGGAAATCACAACTGCTGGATCTACATAATCTGGTAGGAAGGTCTTAAAGATCTGGATAAATAAATACCAGTTAGATGAATCTGTGCTACCTCTAATATGGGCAGAAAGAGAACTCATCTCTGATTTTTCAGATTGGAAATAAGGTCAGGATCCAAAGAGAGTTACTTACCTGCAATTCTTTTTCACTGAAGGTAAATATTATATTAGAGCCACACTTTTGGAACTATCCTACTGCACAGGAACTATATTCAAAATATTCAAAAACTAAATTTCTCAAATGACAAACTGCTTGACCAGCAGATGGCGAGCTCCTACACATTCTTGAGGCATGACAGCCATCAGCACATTCAATGTTTCTTTTTTAAATCAAATTTTAAAATTAAATAATTAGATTAAAAAGAAAAGTATGTTTTTCCCTCTAGCCAGGGAGAAGGATGAATGTGTGGATCTATTATAACTATTACCTTCAGAGAAGAATTACAGGTAAATGTTTTTCTCTTCTTAACGACAAGTACAGTGGAATTATAATAGATCCACACTCTTGCGACTGAAAACTCCCGGAATGCATCTGTAAGAAATCAGTAAATAAAAAATGGAATATAAAAAAAAAAAGTATTTAATAATTAGTTAGTACTACATATATCAGTCTAAAACCACAAACATGAATAATAATTGTATATGGAGAAATAAAGTCTACCTAATGAAAAAGAAATCCTGTAAATCTTTGGGAATGAAGGACTCAACAATTCTGGATCTAGTAATGAACTTTATACTCCTAATACATCACATTCGGTTCAAACCCATAGAAAACTCCCAATATCTATATTTGGTAAGCACTTAAGAATTTTAAGAATTTTTGAAGCAGCTTTACAACCATGTATGTTGTCATTGCACTGAGGCTGTCTATTTTTACAGAAACATACTTTCAGTAAGCTAAGGTATTAAACGTCTTTCAGCTACCAAATTAGAAGAATTTGAGGTATATAGCGATGGACTCAGTTCCACTCCAGACTTAGGCAAACAAAATAAAACAACAATAAAAAAAACCAGACAAGATACTACTTCTGTTCAGCTTCTATAATAGAAACTTAATTGGCAAGGAATGAGATGCTTAAGTGAATTTCTAGATACATATTCCAAAACTATTAGAATTTGATTAGCTCTCCCTTCTATTATTAATAGGTATTGCTTTATGAAGGTCAACTAGTATAAAAACTCAATTTGTAGACACTAGCAGTATGGTTTTACCCCTCAAGTTTTTTTGAAGAATAAAGTCTAATAAAGAATACACCAGAAAAGATTTTTACCTCTCTAGTCTTAACAGAATAAAGACTTTACTATTCATATTTCAACTTGAGTAGTTTAACAACATATAGCTCTCTACTGTTAGATTGAATCTACCGAGATGATCTTCCTTGATTTACATACCCATGCCCATCCAGCCTGATGTTTCCAACAAAGTCATAGAGATGTCGGTTTGGGCTCTCACATTCAATTCTGCCCGAAAGTCTCATCAAACTTTCGATGTCCTTTATGTCTGATGTTAGTGGCAAACCCTGTAAACAAAATTAGTTTGTCATGACATTAAAAATCACTTTCCAATATGTAAGTCTATGTATTATAAATCTGATAGTGCAAAACCAGAAAACCAGCATCCATATGGGAACCAAATGGGATTGCTACACTTTGCTGTCACACTGCTGCATGCTACAGACAGTGGAAAAGTCACCTTAGTATTTTAAAACATCATGATGAAGACAAGGTCATAACCAATCATATATATCAGCAAGAATGTCCCTGCATAGAGACAGCACACTCAGTCAAAAACTGCTATTCCCTATCTGCCCCTCAAGGACAACACTGGCACTATCAGCTTCTCTCTGCAGGGCTTCTCCCTCATCTATCCTCTGAAAACAAAACCAATACCCAAACTACAAATCTTTCCACCTATTTTCCCCGAAGAAAAACCCTAAAACAAAGTGCAAGGCATGGCTTAGGAGTAACCATTTGTTCCTTCTGCTTAATTAATTGAACAAAAACTTTTATGATACCAATAACCCGCAGCTTTTTATTCAAAACATTAAAATTTCACAGTTTTCTAAAATGGCCATTAACATCATAATGTCATAATGTTTTATAAGCAGTAATAGATTAAAAGAATATTAGCAATATTCTCAAAAATGAAATTCCTACCTGTCGAATTTTTAAGTTTGTCTCACCATCTAAGTTAGATGTTTCAATGTAGCACATAGCTTGTGGTTCACTATTAACGAAAAAAAAAAACCTTAATTTTAAATTATAATGTCAAAATCCATGAACCTTCTGTAATCTTTTAACAGCTATTTATGCAATTTTTTTTTTCTAATCAATCTTCAGAACTAGGATAATTTACAGCCAAATCTGTAAAACCAACAGTACTTTACATTTTCAGGAAAGTTTGCCAAAACCTACTTTCTTAGATGAAACACTGCTAAAAATGCTTTACATAGTAAGTTTTCTATGTTTTTACATGAGATTAAGATACAGGCACAAATGTAGTGCATTTGTAGTGCCTACTACTATAGACAGCAGTAGTTTAGATATGAAAATTTAGACATGATAGTTTTCTTGTAAAGGATTCTCTTATGAAAAAAGTCTAAATTATGGATAACATAATACAGTTTTTGAAATATCTCTGTCCTCTATGCAATGTAAAAAGCTTTTTCATAAATTAAGTTTTAAGTTTATGCAGAACATTATTACTTGAATAGTTCATCTATTTGACATATACTGATAAAAGGCTTACTGCGTTTCATTTTTTCAATACAATTTTTTGATGTGTAACACAGCAGTATTTTGTAAAATACTTTTAGGTTTTAAAACATACAACAACCATTATAGAAGTGTTAACTAGGAAAACAGAGATACAGAAGGACAAAATTATTTTTCTGCAAGTAGACAGTAAACAAGAAGTGGTCTTAACAGGTCAGGATTTCTGAATTACTCCACTCAGCTCCCATTTTCTGGACATGAGGACAGAACACCTACTAATTATATCTACTATAGAAAGAAGTTTTGATCCTGTAAAGGACCAGAAGAGTCATATGAATCCCTTACAACTTAAAAGAATAAACGTTTACTCTCTATACCACTTTAAAGCTTCTAGTATTTTCCTTCTTTGTAGTATGAAATTCAAGCGTCAAGCATTTTTTAAAGTCTGCTTTCTTGATGCAACAGTGGCTACTGATAAGCAACTTAGTTTTAAAATGCTTGCAGAATAAAATTCTGTAGGTTAGTCTAACATTTTTGTAAAGCAAAAGCATTAAAATGTGATAAATAATTATCATTAATTCCTTTCAGGCTAGCATTTTCTTCTTGGCAAACTTTTCTAAAAATGTAAATAACTTCTGTTTAGATCATTTGGATGGAATCACCTGTATAAAACATTATTACAATTCTAGCATTTTTATTAGTTAATAGTCAAAAACAAACAATATTTTTGTGAAGCACTTTTAAATTAGACTAAGGCAGCAAAGACGTTTCAAGTGAGACACATGCTTAACTGTAATTACTGTAGCAGACAGCAGCGACCTCCAAAGTAAACAAGTTACAGTTAGATCAAGGCAGGCCCATTGATTTGTTAGGGAAAAACAAAGTGCGGTAACAGTGCAGACAATAGCATAAAGCTGATGTGTCTAAGAAACATGCATTTTGTCACGATACACAACAGCGCTGCTTTTGCCATTGCATGCAGCAGAGATTGTGCAACATCCAAGTTTGTGCAGAGGGTCCTCTACCAGTCCTACCAACATTAAACTATATTCTGCTGAAAATAGTGGGCTGGTATAAACATGTATATTCTTCTTAATTTGCTCTAAGGAATTAAACATATATTTATCCTGATATTTTACTATGTGTTTATTCAATGACAACTTGTCCGATAAAATTTCATGGGGATAGTGTAAAAACAAAGAGGACTGAAACAAATTTTAATTTCTGGGAGTGTTATTGTGTATTTACACTTTAATGATCTGTACTTTTATCAACCGAACCCTTTGTAATTTTATAAATGTGTGGGTTTTGGCAAAGAAAAGTGAACAGCAAAGCAAAGATTATCAACACGGCAGCATTCTTCATATTTGGTATATGAGGACCCACGTACACGTATCCTGTGCAACTAGTTTATTCTAACCTTGATGATAGACTGATGAGATCAGCTGGGAGGTGTTCCCCATTGGTCACTTTCACTACTTCCCCTACTGCCACCTACACATCCCAGTTTGAAAATTATTAGAACAGAAAAATAAGTGACAGGAAAAAAAAAAAACCCAAACAAATGGACAAAGACAAAAAGACAGAGTTTGAAATTATTATACAAACAATACATGTTAATTAAAACATCTGATGACAATTTTTTCAAAATCTATTTTAATCAGGTCAGAAAGAAAAGAGGTAGAATATTTTCATTTTTACTCCAGTAGATTGTTTTACTGTAAGGCACCAATTCTAAGCTGCAGAACATGCTGATGTTGTACAGTAAAAATAAAAAGCTGTTATGCTTATTCCTCAACTGACAAAGTTTCTAGCCACTCCATACATTAATTAAAAAAATAAAAGCCACTAGAAAAGATTTTCTACCAACTTTTCTGAAAAGTCCGTTGACAAGAACCCTTCTATCTAGACATGCTGAAAATGATTTTGTGTTTTGTTTCAGCTTTGTAAATTTAAATTTACACTGAACTAGCAAAAACCAAACGGAATAAAATCTCAGAGGTTTGTGTCCTTCCCCTGTAAGAGATTATAGTTTCCTGAAATAATTTAGATCGTCTTATTCTCCAGAAACTGCTATTGCTGGTAAAAAGAACCAAACATTATTAGTTTGAATTAAAACCAGGCCCACAGGCTCGGATTGCTATTGAAACCTAAAATGTAATTGGGCATCAATAAACATCTGGAAAGCAAAATTGACGAGACTGTCTTCCTGGAGAATGCATGGCCACACGGAGATGAGAGGTAGAGAAGAAGAGCACATGCCAGTATGCAGGCAGAATTAGAGGTAATGTACTTGCACAGGGTTCTCTCTTGGAAGGAGGGTTGCAACAGGACCCTAGTAATATAGCTAGGAAGGAATTTTTAGCTGGAAGAAATGCCTGAACTGGGCCCAGAAAAGCAATCACGATTCAAGGAGTCCCTTTTGCAAACTGGATCCTAGAAGAAAACCTGACAGGAAAATTCAAGGTGAGTAATGATCATAGTTGGGCCAGCGTGTTCTGACACAGGCAGTAAAGTGAGCTTAAACAAAGAGGTAACAGTCCCGACAAGTCCAGTAGCAGTTGACTATTATTTCAATTTATCAACATGTGATGTAGGATTCCTTTGGGAAGGACAAGGCTCGGAAAGAAGGCTTTGCAGGCAGTTGGTATTTTTCTGTGCGTAAACTACAACTGGAGAACACTGCGATGCAAGTGTCCTCCAAATCCAAAAGGGCAAAACAGTGAAGGCAAAGACTCAAATTTAGGAGCTTACTCAGGAAGATCATAAAAAAGCTGCTCTGAGAGAATGTAATCTGTTTCACTTGCAAAACACCAGGGTTAGCATGACAGAAGCTATTATCAGGCCAATAGAACAACTGTTTTTGCTGCATGGGGTATTGCCTATGAAGATCTTGGTGGAGAAGCACCAGTAAAATTTATAAATGCTTCTCGAAGTGCAAAAGTAACAGGTTTATAGAGGATAATCAATACAAAAATATCTGAAGTTATGACAAACATTAGCACTGAAGACAGACTGTGGGGAAAATTATCTGGCAACTACTTCACACTTAATAATAATTACTAAAAGTGTTTTAGAAACAGCTACAGTTGATTTTGAGATATAATGGAAGATGGAGTAAACAATGTACTAGTCTACACCACAGTCTGTCACAGAAATGCGTAAGATCCTAACTTTATTAATTATATGTATGAGTGGATTCATGAACTTCCGTGGAATCATAGTCGGTTTATACCTAATCCATAATGATTACATATTACAATAATGCTTCCACTTGTGCCAGAAAAAAATATGGAAATTGCATTTAAATATACAGTAATTAATCAAAATACAATTGATCATATTTAAACAATCTTCATTTAAAAAAATTCTTAGAATATGTTGTCTATTGACCTGATCAAATAGATGTTGAAAAACGTGCATCTTCCACATAAGATGTGGATTTCTTAAATAAAACTGTCCAAGGAAATAATGATAAACAACCTCCGATTGTCCATGTAAAAAGAGTCACAGCATTACATGCTATAAATTAAGTCTTGCTTTCAGTGCTGAAATTATTTATAATATATATATTACAGAATAAAGTGAATCTTCAGCTCAAAAGACAGTGCTAATTTGATGGTTCACATCTCATGTTCGGTTTTTTTCCCTGATTCAACTATCAAACTGGCGACTATATCCATTAAAAAACATTTCTGTTCCCTGTAATATATCCATTTTAATTTATTTGTAGGATGCAATTTGTTAGGTACATATCAAAAAGCCAACTTGGTTAAATATGGCACTTGAGGTCCAATTTTTAGACAGAGAATCAGCCTTTTTTGTATTATATCCAACAACAAAATAACATACTAAGTTTTTCTTTGGGGTAAATTGAATGCCAGTGTAATTTTAAAACTGTAATTGTTAAAGTTATAGTTGTTAACAGTTAACAGTTTAAAGAAATACTGCCTGAAATGATAAATGCCCGAATGAACAAAAGACTACACTTCAGAACAGCAGCATTTTTGTTTATTCCTTATTTCCTTGGAGCAATCACAAATAAATAAATAAATAAATAAATGCAGGGTAGAGAAACCAGCCTCTACACTATAAGCATCAGTGGGCATCTCTACCTTGATGAGAGCAGTACAGTGTCAGCAGGTATATACTCTTTGCCTTTTATTATAACTATATCTCCAACATCTACCTGAAAGAAAACTGGGAATTGGTTAATGGTCTCAAACAAAATTTGTTACCCCTTTGTTTTAAGCACAGTAAATATTTACCTGCTGAATTTGCTAGAAAGACTGTTAGAAACTCACACACTTAGAGAAGTCTGTAGATATTAAGTACTCAAAGGTCACTGAAATTCTTTGGAAATCTGTTCTTTAATAGGCCTAATCCTGACCTTCTCTATGCAGGTCTTTACTTTTGTTAGTTATTGTAAAATATTTTATTGGAAGACTGAAGTTAAAGAAGAAATTAATCTCCCCTAAGATCACAGTTCTATTGCATCACGCTATATACCTTAACCTTGCTTCTCCAAAGGTATAAACCAATTTCATCTGAACCTTGCCTCCAAATTATTGTGAGTCAAATTTTGTTCAAGCTTTCAGGTATGGAAACCAATAAAACTAAGGGACTAGATAGACAGCATAACATTTAGTCTTTGAAAGTTACCTTTAATAGTCCCTTCCTAACTACTGCGTAACAGTCTTTAAAGTTCTCATGGTTTAACCAAAGAAGTTCAGCAAATACACAAAGTAACTAGTTTCCAGAAAGAAGTTACTGCCTTGGCACACCAAATAATAGCAAGGAACTGTATAATTTTGCCATATGAGAATACTCCTAAGTCAGCCATATCATTCCAGTTATTTTTCACTGAACTTAAAGCCCACCATTTAATGGCAGTTTCGCCTGACTCATGCCATCAAAACTGACTTGACTTAGAAGTACTTTTTAAGAAACAAGTATTAACAAACAAAAAATAAAATACAAAAGATTATACATTTCCCATCATACCAGTTAATTCTTATCAATGAAAATTATTTGGAGAAATAAAGCAAGTATTAAATCTGCGTTATGCTCTAAAAGTCACCAACATAAACACACACCTTTTCCCAGTGGACAATCTCCCATGCACCATTTCGTAGTACTGAAAAAAAAGAAAAAAAAGAATTTCCCAGTTGTACAATCTAACTGCAGTATACAGGTATGTGTTAGATTCCTGAAGAAAAGTCATACAGATACAGCTTATTTACACAATATTTTACAGCATGCCTTGTTTCTATAAATTCAGGTCAAGCATTTCAATTATACAGCACATTCTGTATAACAGTTTTTGTACCATAAAATCTTATTACAAAGTCAATCAGAACATTTTACAGGGTTTGAGAATCAATAAAATCTGATACAGATTGCATGATAATGTGGTGTTTTTTGAAATAAATTGGTAATTGGAATAAAAAGTTCCAAAGTCAAAAAGTTATGAAATTACGGGGGGAGTGGGGGTGGTGTCAATTCAAGAATTTTTTCTCAGTTCAAATATCGATGAGGTTCGTACAAAAAAGATTCATAAAAAGTCACCAGCAGGCTTCTTAGGATTCAGCTGTTCTTACTGTTATTGGCATGTCAGAGAACTTTAGGATCATTGCAGTCATCTCCTCCATAAATATGTTTGAAATCCCCCAAATAAACCCATGCCATTTAGCATAAGATTTAGTATAGATTTTCCCTGGCAGTAGCAATTAATATTGCAAGCACGTTCCACTACTCTAGTTTTAAGTATCGCTACTATGATAAAAAAAACATGCCTTGTTTGCCAGTTAATTGCCAAGATGGTGTTTTCAGAGAACAATAAAGGTGACTTCTTTTTTATTAGCACCACTTACAAAGCCATTGAAGATTGATGTGCAAAAAGGAAATGAAATGAAAAGAAAATGTATTGCATTGTATCAATACTTTCATAGCTCGAAGAGATTGTTCTCCTTCACTGTGTCTCCCAGTTTTCAAACTGTCAGGATGTTTATCTAAGCGCCTGATCAGGACCCAGTTCTTATGCAAGCATGTGTTGGTTTGAAAAAAGTGGATCAAAATCTGGGAATACACATGGCCTTTACATCTAAGTCTTCCTTAAGGTTCTGTCCAGACTGATCCCTCTTGTTGTATAGCTCAATGATTTCTGCGAGTTGTTTTCTAACCTGCTGAATAATTCTTTTGGAAGAGATAAATTATCTTACCCTTCCTTGCCCCAGATTTGTTAGTGCTGATATACTCAGGGCCATGGTAAACGGAGCAGTCTCTCTTTCAGACATTAAGCAAGATATTTTAATGATTGTCTCACCAATCAGTTGATCATTACACAAAATCTATTCTGAAAAACCATTTCCCTTCGCTGGGAAAACTACAGATCCAGAGTGAGGACCGGTTGTAATACTGTCCTAAGCAACTCAAGACATTTGATAATTGTGCCACTAACTACCTACTTCCATCCCCTTGTGTCAGCAATACTGTTTGTGAGGCCATGGTATCAACCAGGTGAAAGAACTGATGAGGATTAAAAATATACTTTGCAGCAATCCAGATGGCTAAGTTTCACAAATAACTATAGTAGAGTAACTGCCAGTGGAGTTCTGCAGGTCTGAAATGTAAATAAGCTGCCAGAGGTGGCCAGGGGCTTCTTAGGAAGTACTGGCTCAGAAGCACTTGCACTGCTGAAATACATCCTAAGGCTGTTTCACATGCAGCCAAGCTGACCTAACATAGCATTGCCACTGCAAAGAGAAGGTCCTGTTCTGCCCTCAACCCATGCACAAGTGCATGCCCTCACTGTTTAATGCGTGCTGCCTTTGGCGTTTGGTGGACCCTTTGATGAGCCAGTTTAACCCATTAAATGGAAGGAAACTGTCAGCTTTTCTCTCTGGATTTGTTTCCTGCTGGTTTAGCTGGTTAAAATCAACTCTCAGACTCATGAAAACATGCTGACACACCTGAAATCTCAAGAGTACTCTAACCCTACCTTGATCCAATAAGCTTTTAAGCACAATTAACATACACTGACATTCAATCAAATCCATTTTCTTATAAGAACAAAAAAAGAAGTGGTGTTGCTACGCACCTTTTATATAATGCTTAGAGAACTCGTGCCATAAAGTCTTCTGCAGCCTGGCTTTCACATTTGTATCTCCCATTTTTCAGCTGTCTCTAACAACTAACTTCCAAAAGCATGCTCCATCTGCCTTACAGAAGACTACTTCACCACACGGCAGAAATGCACATTTCATCATGTCAGTGTCTGACAGTGTCCTGCTGTATATGTATGCAGGCTGAGGTAACAAAAATCATCCCTAATGCAGCCTAATAAATGAAAATCCTGTGCAAAAGGTTTTTTATAGTAATGGGAATTTAGAAAGTTAATTACTTAAGGTTAACTGAGACACAGATGGTTTTTAAGGAACAGACAGATGAAGGGAAACCCATATACAGAATCCATACATACACATGTCATTTCATTAACAATTTTGTATGTTTAAAAGACAACCAAAGGTGGAGCTGGATATATAATGTACTATGCACATTGCTACTTTTCAGGGTTACAGAACTGCTGAATATGTGAAAACAAAGTAAGAGACTAAACCATACTGATTAACTTTTTAATTATTGCTTTGACAATAGACTATATTTGACAATACATTTAAATATAGCTTTGGCAGTATGCTAGGATTGATGTTGTACTTATGGGAATCCTACATTAGCTTAAGATACTTGTTTCTCAGTGCTAGCAATATTGTATGTATCCTCATTACACTTTCAACTTCCAAGATTCTCTTTTGCATGCAAGGAACATTCACGAATTTTTGGAACAGTCACTAAAGACCCTAATGAGAGGTAACCAAGGAGAAGGGGCAGGAAAGACAGTAAATCAAGTCTTTTATTAATTTAAAACCTTGTATGCTCTGGACATAAAGAAAAAGAATTGAAAAGGCACTTCAAGATTCACTGCCACCTAAAACTGTTGGTTGCAATTTCAAAAGCTATGAATGCTTGATGAAAGAATTTTGGATGTCTACATTAAGCTTTCCTTCATTTTTTTATGTATAGATAAGAGGTTATCTGTTTCTCCAGGCCTGTTCTCTGGAGATTTCTGTTCCCAGTGCTTTCAGTCAATAGATTTGTCCCCCTGTCCTAATCTCTCCATACCTCCTATTGAGCTATGTGTTCAGTAGTTTCATAAGTTGTCTGCCCCGCTCTGTCCTCCATAAATTTTACAATAAACTTCAAGATTTATGTACAATTTAGGTAGGCTTTAAAATTTACATTTTTAAATCAGAGACATTTCCAGTGGTTAGCAGTGCTAAACAGTTCTGATTATCTTCAGTCAATGACTACATCCCTCCCTAAAAAACCGTAAGGTTACGTTTGTTATTTATTTAAAAAAGTTTCCATGTAAGATTTTCCTCTTTGTGGTATATTTGCATACTTTCTGCAATCAAATTCACATGACAGTCGTTCCTCCTCCTGTATATAAAAACAGGACCAGCTCTATCAAGAGAGGCCTAACTCAGAACAGGTACCGTGAAAAATCAAAGAGCAGCAAAGCCGGAACTTAAACTTGGACTTCCTATCTGACAAGCATGTTTAGGACATATTAGCTAATAGCTAGTTAGCATAATAGCTCCCTCACTTTCTGAGCTAAAATAATCCTCCAATTTAATACTACTACTTTTATTAAAATCTTCCAAAAAAAAAAAATCACATTCCAAAGTTCTGGTTTGGGTACACTGGCTAAATATCTTATTACCTCTAATCAAACCATTACATTGATTTCATATAAAAAAAAACAAAAACAAAACCAAAAAACTCCATTCATCTTGATCCACAGTTTTGAAGCAGCACAGAAAGAGTGTTCCATTTTATGACTTCTCCTTCCAATTGCAGAGTTTTCCAAAATTCAATTATTCAAGATTTGCTGGGTGAAAAAAATTATGATTTGTGTACTTAGAAATGCATAGACTTTTCATCATAATCTAGGCCCACTAAATATAGTGGTGCTTATGATCTTTTAACAGCTACAGCATCATCTGTGTTAAATGAGTAAATGTTAAAGTTTCTTAGGAACCTCATAAACTTAATCTAGAACATATTCCATTTTGTGGGGCTAATGTGACTGCAAACTCTTATTTCAACTGTTTAGATTCCAAATTTTGAAGTAATCTGCACAAGCAATTTCCCATTCAATTACCTGTCAGCAGTTCAGATTATATTACCAGCATTTGCAAAAAATTCAAAACACAACCCCCCCAACCCACAATTAATAGGCTTTAAAAAATTTCCTACCTTGGGTTTGTTTCTTGTTCACCGCATTATCAGCTTTATGCCTTTTCTAAATTAAAAATGCACAGTGGTTAAAGACTTCTGCTGACACGATAAAACTTTCACACTTAGATAAAAAACACATGTATTACCCCTTCCCACTCATCAATTCAATAAACTGATTTTAAAAACATTTCAGACAGGACTATGGAATACTGGCGTAATTATGATCATCAGGAAAGTCACACCCAGTTCCACTGTGTTGTACTAAAACGTCCTCTCATAGGGTAATCGCTATCTAAACAAGTTCCTTATATAAGGAAGCGGTGTATTTGTGTACCATAACTTTGCCCCTTCCTGGAACTGGGAGATGATTCTACCAGAGCAAAGATCATGGAACCATTCTTCATACAAGTGTCTCATACAGATCTAAAGTCAAACAATGAGTGTGTAAACATATGACTCCACTTCCACATAAGTGCCTTCAGCAACAGTAACAAACAGACAAACAAACAAAAATCAAGAAACCCACCACCCTGCACCCTAAACATGCCATGATATCGCTCAGTTTTAATATAGCTGTGAGAAACCTTTGGACAGAAATCTTTTGATGCAGCTACTAACCACCAGCATTTTCAAGGTATAATCAAACTCAGCTACAAAAAGCTTAGGAGATTACTAGTTTAAACACAGTATTTAAGAGTAATGAACTCAGTTCTTCCTGAGCAGGAACATGATTTGGAAAATTAATTTAAATAGAATTAGCTGTTTTAGGTAAGCTTTTTGAATAGAGCTACAGAATTTATGCCTTTGAAATACAAAGAAAACCAAAACCAATCTTGTAAATTCAAAGAAAAAATAAATCAAGCTACTTATTTATTTCTGATAAAACGCATGTATGACTCTGAGCTAGCACCTCTTAAAAGGCCGCCTTACCACTTTACAAAGACTAAGCTAAGGTATTATTTTTACTAGATTTTCACAGATTATCAGCAGATTCTCCTTTCAAAAAGATGAATGATTTTACAGATAAATAATCTATGATCAATGGGAAGGCATAACAACTTGACCAAAGCAGGTGTTTATTTGCCCACAGGGAGAGTCTCCTCCAGCTTGAAAAGTGACAGTTTAACATCAGTTGCTTTCTGAGCTATGATGGGTGAAAATCATTGGAAACAGCTGATCATCTAGCACTGCATGTCACAAATTTTGCTAGCACTTCTGAAGCATATATGGAAAACACATGCTGTTCATGAATAATGTCTTCTGCTAACATCTTCTGCTTCTTCGGATTTCACTCCAGAAAAGGAAACATTTGGTTCTTGAGCTAAAAGTATTATTTTGATAAGTATATTAATTGATATCGATATGTAAGGTTCCCATCCAAGAGCCAATTAATCTTGCTTTAATATTAGATGAAGATAACCATTCCTGGAGATCTTAGGTATCTCACTGTGTAAAGAAACTAAGACATAATGAAAATTAAAGGTTAAGGGAAAACACACTGAATATTTTACTATGCAGCAAGTGGTCAGCTTTCCCAAGGAAAAAAAGTACAGCTGTCAGAGTCAGCCAAATATTCTTGCATGATATAAGTAGCAGGCAACATTAAATTTCATAACCTGTTTGACTACAAAAACTGAGCAAATTGTTTTATTTGGACTATAGTCTGTGAAAGTCAGCTGTGCAAGTGAGAAATTTATGAATTTACCTTCAGAGATAGATATATATATACACACACACACAGAGTGCCTTTAAATTAGCACCTAAATTCTCCCAATCAGCTCCTTCATCTCATTCATTTCAACTAAGTACAGCAGGAATTAAGTACATGCTGAGACAATGTAAACTTAACAGAAAGAAAAACAGTATTTGAATTGCCTTTAGGTATCTCTGTGGTATTTGGTAACGAGAACCTTATTGTTCTAGCTGATATATGCAAAAAACACTAAACCTGTTCCCTGTCTTCCCCACCACCACCAAACTGTACACTTCAAGTTGGAAAGAGCAAATGGTAGAAACAAATGACATAAAAGAAAAGCGAGTGGATGAGATAATTTTAAAAAGGACACTTTGTACAGCAGCAGCAGCCTCAGTTTTATATTTGCCTAGACACTGACAGATGGTGTAAGTCTGTAAGCATTAACAGCAGAATGGTTAATGGTTAAAAATATCTGAAAGAACATGAATTGATTTTATGGCTTTTTTAAAAGAGATTTTGTTTATGTAAAGAGAGAGCAACAAAGACATCTAAGGAGAAGCTGACTATTGGACAGCAAATACTAGAAATGCAAAATAGAACAAAAACATTTAACAGAAAGATCATCGTCTCTTGCAGGACCACTCAACTCTATGGCCCAGGAGCTTCATACAACCCAGGGGGACAATGTATCTTGCCTACCATCCATTCAGAGGTAACTGAGGAGAAGATTGAGTTGACTGTATCAGTTGACTGGAAAAGTAGCATGTGACCAGCCACTCTCCATTTCAAAGCTTCTTTGCAGCTTGCAACTCTTCCTCTTGATCATGTTTCTGCACATACATTGTAATTCTGCTCAAGCACAATAAATCTGATGCTCCCAGGAAGCCTACTATTTGAGTGCAGGGAAAGACTAAATTACCTGCAACCCTTTCCAAAAATCAAGAGAACAGCCCACAGTATAAAAAAACCCAAGAACACTACTCCTCCAGTGGACAAGGCCCTCTGCCATATTATGGTCGGTCTGGCCGGTCCTGTTCAATATCTTCATCAATGATCTGGACGAGGGGATCGAGTGCTCCCTCAGTAAGTTTGCAGACGACACCAAGTTGGGCAGGAGTGTTGATCTGCTGGAGGGTAGGAAGGCTCTGCAGAGGGACCTGGACAGGCTGGATCGATGGGCCGAGGCCAACTGTATGAGATTCAACAAGGCCAAGTGCCGGGTCCTGCACTTCGGCCACAACAACCCCAGGCAATGCTACAGGCTTGGGGAAGAGTGGCTGGAAAGCTGCCCAGAGGAAAAGGACCTGGGGGTGCTGGTTGACAGCCGGCTGAACATGAGCCGGCAGTGTGCTCAGGTGGCCAAGAAGGCCAACGGCATCCTGGCCTGTATCAGAACTAGTGTGGCCAGCAGGAGTAGGGAGGTGATCGTGCCCCTGTACTCGGCAGTGGTGAGGCTGCACCTCGAACACTGTGTTCAGTTTTGGGCCCCTCACTACAAGAAGGACATGGAGGTGCTGGAGCGTGTCCAGAGGAGGGCAACGAAGCTGGTGAAGGGCCTGGAGCACAAGCCTTATGAGGAGCGGCTGAGGGAACTGGGGTTGTTTAGCCTGGAGAAGAGGAGGCTGAGGGGAGACCTCATTGAGCTCTACAACTACCTGAAAGGAGGTTGTAGTGAGGTGGGTGTTGGTCTCTTCTGCCAAGTAACTAGTGATAGGACAAGAGGAAATGGCCTTAAGTTGCGCCAAGGGAGGTTTAGATTGAACATTAGGAGAAATTTCTTTACTGAAAGAGTGGTCAGGCCTTGGAACAGGCTGCCCAGGGAAGTGGTGGAGTCACCATCCCTGGAGGTATTTAAAAGACGTGTAGATGAGGCCCTTAGGGACATGGTGTAGTGGGCATGGTGGTGTTGGGTTGACGGTTGGACACGATGATCTTAGAGGTCTTTTCCAACCTGTATGATTCTATGATTATGATGTATCTAACTTCTTGTCCTCCACATAACATATCTGCAGAACTAAAACAGAACAAGAGCAGATGAAGAAATTCTTAGCATCTAGAGTGATCTGGTAAATCATCAAGACTAATTCCTTGGATACAAAAGACATCAACTAAAAGACTCAATTATGTTATGCAAATTGGAGAGACAGGTTCTACCATACACTTTCAGTGAAGAGCAGGCAGGAAGGTACTCAGAAAACCCCAACATCTTTTGTATGAAGTGAAACAGAGCCTGAAATTCCTTTCCCTACCTACGAAATAGAAGAAGTCAGAATGGACACTTCCAAGCCATGACAATATCCCACCTCTTTTAAAGTTTTCATTCAATGCAAGAAGAAAGCAAAACAACCACAACCACAAACACTGAGTGGAGAGAGCCAAGGAAAGCTTGGCGTAGGTGGGGGCACCTGCCTAACACGGACAAGCATTCCATGTGTGTTCCTGGCCATCAGGTGTCAGCAGATCACACTTAGCACCAAGACATGGAAGACTAACAGTAAATTGCACTGGGCTGGAGCAATGGGAAAAACTGAAAAATTGCTTCTACAGCAATTCCCCTTGCTGTCTACAAAACCGTGCAAAGTCACAACAGTGAAACCAAGGATTTTATGCATGTCACTTTAGAAATAAAGAGATACATCAGATGCATGGACCTGGATTTGGAGCTGGATTTGACAACTAGGGAAAATCCATTTTTAAAACTTTAAAAAGGACACATTAGTGACCTGTATTCATTCATCTAAAATGTATTAAACCAAATAGATTACTATTCTAAACATACCAGAAGTGTCACATTATAATTCCAGTAGCAAGCTAAAAGACACTTTTTAGAAAGGTCCAGGAATTATTTAGTTGTGAAACAAAAATCCATCCAGTTTCATGTATGGAGGACAAGTGAAGATGCTTGAGATTGTGCAGCCTCCTAGATCCTCAACTCTGAGTTCCGGAGGGCTCATCTATCTTTTTAAAGGCATTTCAAATAAAGATGTAAAAATAAAAAGGGTCCTGGGAAGATTTTTTTTTAACCCTTCCCTCTTCATTGTGAGTAAAGCCAGAAGTTCTCACAATTTTTCTATAAAATGTTAGTGTAGTATCTCATTCACAAATTGAACTTAAATCCAGCTCACAGGTATAATTAGTGAGAGTAAAGGACTCTGCTCCTGCAGGAAGAAAAAAAAAGAAAAATGTTTTTCAAACCAAATAAATATTTAAAGGTTATTTGGTTTTAAAATAGATTCCACCTGAGATGAATTCACTAGATTCCAATCTTCTTTTAGCAGAGGCCTTCTTTGAGAAAATTGGCAATATTCTGGACTTGACTAGGTTCTGTGGAGTCTTTGGTTCCAGTTCACACTTTAAAATATGCTTGTACTTCATTAATGAGAACTGTCTGACCAGAAAAAAATCTATATAATAAACACAACAGTCATTGTTTTACCATGTTATTGTCACTTGTATATACAGTAAACACACTTTCAAATCATAACACCATATTCTAAAGATTTCATCTTCTGAAGCAAGCAACTTTAGAAGTTTTCAAAAGCATCCAGAAGGCAAGAATGGTCAACACAGAATTATATTACAAAAATTTTGTTGAATAGTCTATGAAAAATTTGAAAGCTATTTACAAAATATTGCTATTAAATACTTACAATATCCTCTATTATCTCCTTCACTGCAGCTACAGCTAAAATAAATAAGAGAGGGACCAACGTTGTGTAACGGCCTGTTGGTGATACATCTGGTATTTGCTATCAAAAAGAGAGAAAAAAATTGTTTGCATTGCTGGTTGAAAACATATTTTTAATATAAGAAGCAGTACTTCCTGTGCAAATACAGACAAGGCAACTGGATTCACTTTTTAGACATGGTGCTGATTATTTCCAAGCAAGGGTTTTTGTCTTCAATCCAAAAGCAGCTGATACAATAAAACAACATTTGCATTTTAAATAGCATAGAATTCAGTGGAGTTACTTTCAGAGGTTTTAGTGTCTGCAGAATATTCACCTTCCTTTTCTGTGTTTCAAATTAAATTAAAATACATATTTATAAAATACAATTAATTTTTTCAGTTTAGATTTGTGTTAGTGTGGACACATGTCCAAGATGTTTTTACTTCCTTACAGTTTTAATCTCTAAGAGATATTTTGTATCATACTAGTTATAAATTGATGAATTTCAAACAGCTGCTTTCTGCCAGACTATTGTAAGAAACGCATTTTTGCTAAGCAGGTATGGGCACAGATGGTGCAAGTGAATCTGTATGTAAAGCAAATGCTGAGAAGATGCAGCTACTTATGTGCTATACATGGGTAGTTATCCATAATTATCTTTATATTGGCTAGAGTTCTTAATGGCAACAACATTGATAGGTGAGAGGATTGCTGCCTTAACAAACTTTAATAGGCAATGTAGCCCACATGACTATAATGAGATCTTTGCAAGAAAAAAGTACACTAATAAGTGGTGCCTCAATGTGGTTAGAAGACATCCTCAATTTATCATAAAATGTTTTGAAAAACAGCCAATGTTATTTATGAATTATATAAATTTCTTTTTGCTACCACCACATTGTGGTTCTGAAAGAAAACAGGATGTTATATGTACATATGCTATGTTTCTTGGAATAAGACCAATATAGATTTTCCAGGTTACTCTACACACATTTTTTCAAGCAATTAAATGGAAACCAGGCAGAAAAAGTTACTGTTGGGCAAGTGCCTATGTGTTGGCTACAATGGAAAGGGATCTATCACTTCTCCAGCTATTCCTACCCTTTCATTCTTCCCTACGTGTATGCCCAAACTCCCCCATTTCAATGACACATTATTTTCCGGGCAAAATATGAAAGCAAAAGGGGCACCAGCCCGTAACCTGGTTCCATTACCCTTAAGTATTTCTTACTCGTGCCACTGTGGTCTCACTGATAGCCTGACATGAGATGGTAGGCTTGTAAGTCCTAACATTCCACTTCTTAACATTCCACTTACTTCCTAACATTCCACACCCCTACCTGCCAGCCTCTCACCTAGTCATGCCAAGCCTCAAATAGCTTCTGAAACCCCACATTCTGTGTCTGCTAGCTTGATGCACACAGTGGTACCATAAGAAATGCTACTGGACCACTGGAATAGCCCGAGATGCCACATGGGGTCAAAAGGCTGTTTATTTAGAAGCCACAGGTTTGCAGGCAGACAACCTAATGAAACCCTGAACTTCAGATTTTTTTCTGCTAGAAAACAGTGTAAGCTACCTGCGCAGATGTATCCTAAAAAACTGCTCCAAGCCCTTATAGTAGAAGCAAAGAAACCTGAATAAGAGGAATCAACTTTCACTCGCTGAAACATCTGAAGTGAGGGAGGAAAAAGTACACATGGTAGTACAATGTGCCATTATTTTAGCCATTTTTGTTTGGTATGTCAATTCCTAACATGATCTCCACAACAGACAAATCAACACATCCTAAAACATGCACTAGAAATTATGCAGAAAATGTGTTTTTATCAAATATGATTAGGAATACAGAACTAAACAACGGTAATTATCACTGCACCTGCCCACAGTTCAATTTTATTCATCACCAGCTAGTGCATTCATAGAGTACTATACAAAAAACCACAATCTGCTTTATCAACTTAAACTACTGAAAAATTAAGATATTCTGATATATCTGTAAAACGTTATGTACTTCTCAGTAAGCTGGGTCAGGGACAGCCCTTTACAAACATACTGAATGAAGCTACAGTGCTGGTATGGAACGACTCTGTGTTTTCTTCCTAACCAGCACAGTTAACCAGCTGGGATATGGGAAATAGCTGCTACAGTACTGGACTCTACTGCTGTTCTTCTTCATCTAGGCTCAACTTCAATCCTTATCAGCTTCACTCTAAGAATAAATAATCACTTCTCTTCGGCTGCAATTTCTGCCCCCCAAAACAGACTACAGGATTAAAGTTCATGAAGTTCAGATTTTTAGGCAGTACCCTCCATTATGAGAAATGCCAACTACAGGTAACATTTTTCTGTGTATGCCAGATATTTTTAAATGGGATTTTCCTGTCACAACAGTCTTTTTCACCTGACAGCATTTCAGCTTAACCTGTTTTACAGAAAAATCTGTGTGTGTATTGTGTTATCTGCAAGGAGTAAAAAAACCACAAAACCAAACATGTATTAAAGATACGTCTACACAATACAGCTAGCTAGTTAGCTCAGAAAGAACAGTACATCAACCTCAGTACCTCTGCAAAACACTGTCTATGGTATAAATGCTCTCTCAAAAAGTTTCAAACATTAGCATCTTATTGTTGATCTTACCTGAAGTAATGCAATAAAAAGAAAAAATGCATTAGCAGCTCTTCTGAACTGGGAATAAAGGAATCTTGGCAGGAATGTGATTATATTGTACTTTGCAGTGCTGAGAGAAAGAGACAAAAACATGCACTATTATTACAGCACAAAAAATTCTTCAAATATATTCCTTCCCTCTCAGTTCCACAAGCTTTCAAATAAAATAGAACCTTTTGTGATTTCTGTGCTAGCAAACAGATTTGTTTTGGCTAAAAGAGAAACTGAAAGACTTCTACAGAGACAGTCCTGCAGGCGTCCATGAAGTGGCTAACCCAGGGACACGCCTGCTGCCCACAGAAACTGCCGCGAGCTTCCATGTTGAGGCTAGAAGTCCCCTTGCCATCTCTGCCTGCTCTATGGGAAGCAGTCAAGCCCTGCTGCCACTCAGCGACAGGCAATGAGGAGAGGAAAAAAATAAAGAGAAGGCAGCAGTCAGGCGGTTGAGGCAGCCGGTAGGGCAGGCCCCAGGCCGGCAGCCCCTGGGCCCAGCGGAACACCCTCCCCCGCAAGCCGCGGCACACGCTGGGCAGGTAACGCTGCACAACGGCTGCGGCTCAGACAAAATTATTGGGGAAAGAGGTATAACAAGCATAACGAGGAAGGTGCTAAATCAGGGCTGAGGAGCTGTGGAGTTTCTGCGCTGGGTATGAGTGTGCACAATTCAATGCAAAAAACCTAACAACAAGATCAACTGAATTGAAATGGTGCCTTTAAGAAATCATTAAAATAATAAAAATCTATTAATGGATAAAGTCCTATACCCTTCACTGAATGGAAAGTTCACTTTTTTATTTTAAACTGATAAATATTGGATATTAAGTGCAGTTTTGCTAGGCTGGAAGAAAAGAACACATCTTATCCCAGCGTAATCATCTCTGCCAAGCCATCACAAAATGTTTGAGCTCCCAGCTCTTCGTCAGCCTTACATTTGTTTAAGAACAGACCGCTACCACCTAAGGTCCTAAAACAGTAACAGTGAAAATAATCATAACAAAAACTTACAAGCAAAGGACTTGTAAGAATATTTTAAACACTTTAAGTTAGTAGTATTTACTTCAACTTTGCGTAAAAGTCAATTTAAAGGGGGAATAAATGTATTGTGCAAAAAAGCTCAACACTGTCAAGAAACAAAGCAAAAGACAGAAAAGACAAGTTGTGTACACACATGAGAAACTTCATAATGCTTTTTAAGTCCATGGAAAAACCTCACCATATTATTCTCAATGTTTATGAAGTTTCTGCATATTGTCAAAGGTACCTTCAGAAAACACACCTACTTGGGACAGGGATAGCTTTGTCATTATTTACTTTGAATTTTAACAACAGAATTGAGGATGTTATCAGATCTAATCATACATTACTTACAATTATTCAGTGTATTACTTAAAATTCAACAAAAACAAAAAACTCCACAACATAAACCATCAGCAGAATCCTAAAGCCTGAACTTGAAATTCAAAACTGGTTTTATAAGCAACCACAGCATCTTTGTAGCTGGCTGACTGAAAAAGACAAGAGTTTCCAAAGCACAAACAATGCCTTGCTTAAGTGAAGTACATCAGCATTGGCATCAGCTACCAGAAATAGGTTCAAAGATGAACTGAACTGAAAGCTGAAGAACAAATCCATACTCTAGGGACATGCTGATGGTGCAGCTGTAAAGCATCCCTACCTTCCCCACCCTGTACTTAAAATTCGGAAGGTCAGGTTTGTAATTGAAACAGCTCTGCTGCTCTCCTCATTTCACTTCCTTACCCCCTCCAGAGTCTGGAACTGTAACTAGTAGTCAGAGGAAATGGCAGAAGTAGAATAAACAGAATCTTTTCTTCATTTTTGCTATGCAACATGCAATGTTCTGAAATTAAATATGTATTAAAAAAACCACCAGTTAATACCTGACATGATTATTGCAGAATTTGGTTAGCTGGGGCT
This sequence comes from Calonectris borealis, assembly GCF_964195595.1. Classification (NCBI taxonomy): domain Eukaryota; kingdom Metazoa; phylum Chordata; class Aves; order Procellariiformes; family Procellariidae; genus Calonectris; species Calonectris borealis. Next base: position 27,975,090 of record NC_134315.1, read on the forward strand.
GATTGATGAATATAGTTCTCAGTTCCTCTTGATCAGCTAGAGAAGTTTTCTCTGAAACATCATCTGTCTTCTCATAGCCTGTAAAAACACAGCATGATTTTCCATATAAATAGATGTATATACACACATACACAAGAGTCAAGGCACTTCATGACAAAAAAAGACATCTATTGTAAATGTGAACTCAATGCATTTGCATTTCTCACAAGTAATGATCATTTAAAAACCAAAAAAGTATATAGTCAAGATGCTTTGTAAAGCTATGATAATGCATAACTGTAAAATCTACTGAATTCTTGAGTCCACTTAAATAGCTTGTGCTGCTTCATGGCAATATGAAATGAACTATTGTCTGTTGATGCATTTGAATCCAGAAGTGAGCATTCAAAAGGGAAAAAAAAAAAGGAGGGGGGAGGGAGAAAAACCCCCAAACCAAAAAAAGGTCAATCTCATCCATCTCTCCCAGCTGAGTGATCTTGAGTTAAAAATCTGCAAAATTGCAGAAATTACTTCCAGCAGTGAGGTAAATAAATATGTAAAAACGAAGACACCAAGAGAAATATATTAACACTAACATAAGAAAAAGGCAAGAAGTTCAAGAATATTCAGTAATACCAGTAACTCTAGGCAACATGTAATGAAAAATATAGTTATCTGATAAATAAGCATAAAAAACTCAGAAGATATCTATACTGTATACAGATCATTCAACAGTTTCAAGTTTTGCATGTAAAATTTAGTATTGGTCATTGCCAAATTTAAAGGGAAGTCCAATATTTAAAAGGACATTTACTATAACCTTTATACAATTCATCCCATACTACTTAATCTATTTTCCTGCACACCTGCCCAATATACACATAACACACTTTCCGCTTTGTACTTCTTTTAAACTAGTGTTGTACACACACACCCCTGTAGTAGTGTAACAATTTAGACTTTGCAACAGAACACATAAACAGGTAAATTTCTTATAAAAACTTTGAAAATTTAACCATTAACCTCAATGGTTGAAAAACAGTTCACCAAGATGTTCGAACACTGAAATTAAATACAAAAAGCCTGTGTCTAGTATAGCTATCTTAAATCAAAATGACTAATTCATTTGCACAAATCACCTGTTCTGAGAAATACTCATAGAAAATTAATGTCATAATTAAAACTAAGCAAACACAGAAAACTCATGTAAGCTACCCTACAGTGAGATCGATTATAGTCTTCCAGTCCTCAGGACTCCCCCAACCCCGACATCATGACCTTGCAAAGGTAACAGTGAGACCTACCAGCTCCCTCTGCACTCATGAATGCATCTGATCAGATCCCATGGACTCGTGTATTCCCAGTTTGTTTAAGTGTTCCCTAACCTGGTCCTCCTCCACTGAGGCACGTCTTTCTTGCTTCAGACTTTTCAACTGGTATCAGGAACCCGTGGTTCCTGAAGACTGATCTTATCAGTAGAGACCAAAGGGGAGAAGGCACTATGCCCTCTTCTGTGTCCTTTGTCTCCAGGTTCCCTGACCCATTCAGCGCGCAGGCTCACATTTCCCATAGTCATCTTCTTCCTGCTGTTACATCTGAAGGAGAACAAGAAGGGCTTCTACAAGCTCCTCACTAGATTAAACCCCAGGTGGGCTTTGGCTTTGCTAGCTAACCCCATCCCTCTATACTCTCCAGCCACCTGTCGCTGCTTTCACCTCTTGTACATTCCCTTTTTACACTTGAGTTTTGCCAGGGCCTCCTTGCTAATTCATGCAGTCCTACTGCCACCTTCGCTTGATTTCTTGCTCATTGTGATGGACCAATCTTGGGCTGGAAGGACGCGATCCTTGGAAGCCAAGGCCACTAAACATTTGTTGGTTAATGGGATACCATTCCTCTACTCGCTACAAATCTGCATGAAACTAAACAGATTATTCCCAGAGAAGTGACATCCGCATATTCTTCATTTTGTCTGTGCTTAACTTGAAATGGTATTATTAGACTTACTGTCATTCCCAGCATCTAGTTAGTGAAAGCTGAGATTTGTGTATATTCTTCTATAAACCATGAGGAATTTTGTACCTGCCTCCATCACGACTTCCATCTGTAAAAGGGCATATCAATGTATTCTTCCCTCTCAAGACTTTTCACTAATGTTTTGTCAACCACTCAGCCATTACATTGATGACCAACAGGCCTAAGCAGTCTATTCAGGCTGGAACTTGTAAAGCAAACACAGCTATGGCATAAATCAATCACCAAAAAGTTTTAAAATTATAACAATAACCTGTGTGTATATAGCTGCTTGTTAAATAAGCACTGTTCATTCTGTATGCCAAACGAGAAAGAATAGAAAAAACCTATGTTAGAATGCAACTGAATACATCAGAATGTATATGTGTGTCAAGGATAATTAAGGCTGTACATGAAAACTTAAAGCTTATTTCTAGCATGTTATATAAATCCTTACAAACAGGTTATGCAAAATCCAAGTCATCCTCCAGTCCACTGGCCTGCTACATAGCCTCTTACCTATTATATCCAGAACACATATTTCAGACACTACCTTGCAAGGTCAAGTCTCCACACATTGTGCAAAGACTCAGCAGAAACTTGTAATTTCATTCCATTTGCCATTCAGAACTCACAGATTCCATTACTATGCAGGAAATTCCCAGTACTACATTCATCCACTGCAATTTCTCTATTTTTTTTCATTCCAACTCCCCCAATGAAAGGCGCACATCCAACACATTTCTATTCAAACTTTAGTAGGTATCTCAAGAAAGACCCTTCAGACAAAGGGCAGCCAGCCTAACAGATTGGGCCCACCTGAACAAGCATCCACACAAGACTCCTCAACTCAAGGAACCACATGGGCGCATGTGGCAGACTAAACATGCCATTTCCTATTCTTGTCATTACCTCTCCCTGGAGTGATAACCATCATACAATTGGCTATACATGACCTCCAGCACACAACTCCATATATCCCTATAACACAACTGGATATAGGTATATCTTTAAGAAGACTAGGTTTTCAGTCAAGCTGCAGGTGCACATGCAATCACATGTTTATACCTGACTGAGCCCAAATCCATCATATGGCGACTGCACCTTCATTCTGGGTATAGGACATTTACTTTCCAGTTGCTTGATGAAGGAGCAAACATGAAATACAGCTCCTCCGAGAGCACTTTGGTGGAAAAATTGGAAACTATTGTGTCAAAAGTACCAACCTAGCCCGACTAAGTTCAGGAAATAAAGGAAAGAGTTTGCACATTTGTGGAATGTAGTACTTTAATTTTAAAGCATTCATTTAAAAACTTATGCCAGTATAAGCCTTGAATACTGACAGCGATAGAGTTAAAGCAAATGTCAGCAGGCATTAAACACTACATATTACCTATTTGTTAAAAAGACTGACAAACTATAGACATTTACTTTCATATATCAGTATTATGGCATTTATTTGCTCTCCTTTAATCAAAATGACAGCAAAAAGGTGCTGAGGAGCTTCATAAACATTCACCACCCCAGTTCCTACTACCTTGAATTCACTTTTCTCAATTTTAATTTAAAAAGCAATCTTAGGAGTTAAGTTCCAAGCCTCACACCTAGCCCTCTATACTCTGCAGCTTCAGTAAAACCATCTCTCCTGCCCTAGGTGCGTTATATTACCCTGAAAGCTTTAAAGGTTACACATGCGCATCACCTCCCTGCCTAAACTTTAGAATACATTCACTAGAGTGACTACATTCAGTCACTACACAGACTAGACTGATACACAAAGCTCAGTATCAAGGAGATACAATTTTTCTTCCCTGTTTCTGTGTGTTTGTCTATATGTGTATACACGTACACAAAAATATACAAAGGCTTATGCATTACTGAAGTTACTATATTGTCTAAAGTGATAAATATTAATTTAAATTACTAAAATGTTCTCCAAGCAACAAGAGACACAAAATGCTCTTTGAAATGCTCTGCTTTCATAAAAGATTATCTGAAAGAGTGTAAAAAAAAAAAAAAGGCATATGAAATTTTAATTCAGCAGAGCTCCTACATCCTACCCTCCCACAATGCCATTTCTTTAAATGTCCACATACCACCCTTTGCAACACCACCATTACATCTTGCTTGCGTCACCTACCCAAGAAGTTCAGTCAAGAGTCAGGATACCTAAGTTTCAGCTCCTCTGCAGCTATGCATCTATCCTGGTTAGCGAACAGATGCCTAATGCCTGGTCAGAAATTGGGCACACTCTTCTTGCCAGGTAGCTGCTGATTTTCAGAACTGCGTGAGGTCAAAGAGAACTCTGCCACGGAGCTGCGAGGCAAGCCAATGCTCAGGTACCATTTCTGGGCTCTCAGCATGCCAAAAGTCTTCAGGGACACTATACCACCCTGGCCTGCATGCGGGACAGGCCTACCCCACAACAGTTTTGTTTTGTTTTTGAAGTCAATATATTATGTTTTGTAAGTGAAATTTTCCACTACTTTGTCAGATACAGGACCATAGTACATTCATAGGTACCACCTTGAGCGCAACTGGGAGCTTTCCCACATGATGCATTCACTAGAATTGCAACTAAAAATTATCTACCGCATTCTCAGGGTTGGTTTGTATTCCACATCTTCAGGAAACTATCATAAAGCATTTCCAATTTCTGCCATGTCTCACCCACACTCATCTAGCATAAACAGATTAAATCATCAAAAGCTTTATTTAATTATAGTCATTTTTTTCAAGTATGACCTGCAAGGAAATCTTAGAATCATAGAATCATAGAATGATTAAGGTTGGAAAAGACCTCGAAGATCATCGAGTCCAACCGTCAACCCAACACCACCATGCCCACTACACCATGTCCCTAAGCGCCTCATCTACATGTCTTTTAAATACTTCCAGGGATGGTGACTCCACCACTTCCCTGGGCAGCCTGTTCCAAGGCCTGACCACTCTTTCAGGAAAGAAATTTCTCCTAATGTCCAATCTAAACCTCCCTTGGCGCAACTTGAGGCCATTTCCTCTTGTCCTATCGCTAGTTACCTGGGAGAAGAGAACAACACCCACCTCACTACAACCTCCTTCCAGGTAGTTGTAGAGCGTGATAAGGTCTCCCCTCAGCCTCCTCTTCTCCAGCCTAAACAACCCCAGTTCCTTCAGCCGCTCCTCATAAGACTTGTGCTCCAGACCCTTCACCAGCTTCGTTGCCCTTCTCTGGACACGCTCAGCACCTCCATGTCCTTCTTGTAGTGAGGGGCCCAAAACTGAACACAGTGTTCGAGGTGCAGCCTCACCACTGCCGAGTACAGGGGCACGATCACCTCCCTACTCCTGCTGGCCACACTAGTTCTGATACAGGCCAGGGTGCTGTTGGCCTTCTTGGCCACCTGGGCACACTGCCGGCTCATGTTCAGCCGGCTGTCAATCAGCACCCCCAGGTCCTTTTCCTCCGGGCAGCTTTCCAGCCACTCTTCCCCAAGCCTGCAGCGTTGCCTGGGGTTGTTGTGGCCGAAGTGCAGGACCCGGCACTTGGCCTTGTTGAACCTCATACAGTTGGCCTCAACCCATCAATCCAGCCTGTCCAGGTCCCTCTGCAGAGCCTTCCTACCCTCCAGCAGATCAACACTCCCGCCCAGCTTGGTGTCGTCTGCAAACTTACTGAGGGAGCACTCGATCCCCTCGTCCAGATCATTGATAAAGATATTGAACAGGACCGGCCCCAGTACTGAGCCCTGGGGAACACCGCTCGTGACCGGCCGCCAACTGGATTTAACTCCGTTCACCACAACTCTCTGGGCTCGGCCGTCCAGCCAGTTCTTTACCCAGCGAAGAGTGCACCTGTCTAGGCCGTGAGCCGCCAGCTTCTCTAGGAGAATGCTGTGGGAGACAGTGACAAAGGCTTCACTGAAGTCCAGGTAGACCACATCCACAGCCTTTCCCTCATCCACTAGGCGGGTCACCTGCTCATAGAAGGAGATCAGGTTGGTCAAGCAGGACCTGCCTTCCATGAACCCGTGCTGGCTGGGCCTGATCCCCTGGTTGTCCCAGACATGGCTCGTATTCGTCCTCAAAATGAACTGCTCCATAATCTTCTCCGGCACCGAGGTCAGGCTGACCGGCCTGTAGTTCCCCAGATCCTCCTTTCGGCCCTTCTTGTAGATGGGCGTCACACTGGCTACCCTCCAGTCATCCGGGACCTCCCCAGTTAACCAGGACTGCTGGTAAATGATGGAGAGTGGCTTGCCAAGCTCCTCCGCCAGCTCCCTCAGTACCCTCGGGTGGATCCCATCCGGCCCCATAGGCTTATGAGCGTCCAGGTGGCGTAGCAGGTCGTTAACTGCTTCCTCTTGGATTATGGGGGGTTTATCTTGCTCGCCGTCCCTGTCTTCCAGCTCAGGGGGCTGAGTACCCTGAGGATAACTGCTCTGACTACTAAAGACTGAGGCAAAGAAGGCGTTAAGTACCTCAGCCTTATCCTCGTCCTTGGTGGCAACGTTCCCCCCTCCGCATCCAATAAAGGATGGAGATTCTCCTTGGCTCTCCTTTTGTCATTAATATACTTGTAAAAGCATTTTTTGTTGACTCTCACAACAGTGGCCAAATCTTCACTATATTTTAGTTTCATAAGGAGAGTAAAGAATTTGACAACAACTGGTTGGTACTGAAACAGCCCAAAACAATGCCAGGAATTAAAATTAAAAAGGGGTATGCTTTTCAACAAGGAAGGATGTTAAAGTTATGGTCATTCATAGGTTCATTTAAATGCCTACCAATCTACAGTCAAGAAGACAGAAATAAAGGCTGCAGATTTGTCCCATTATTACAATCCCTGATGCAATCTGGCACCTTATCATGTCTATGACGTGTATCATTTCAACTATTCACTTTCAAATATGATGTAAGACATCTATCAAATTACACTCACAAACCTGAGCCTAACTGCATTATGTCACCCCCCAATTTTTAAGAGTTACCTTTCTATGAAATTTTAAAAGCCCAAACTATAAGCTAGAACTTAACTGCTGACTAACCTCACATTTCAGTGCGGCAGGTCTAGGTAAAAGCTCACCACTTTGCAAAAAAGCTACGAAGTTCTATATTTCTTCCTCCAGAGGATCCATTGGCATCAAACCAATTTGTATGATCTCAGCCTATTAATCAAATAAGCAGAGGCCAGCCTGTCATAAAAATATTGTCTACAAGTAACTGCAAGAACAAATAAAGCATACCCATCCTTAAGAATGGAAGGGAATTCTCACCAGATCATCTCTTGGTGAAAGTAGCTAAGTTTTTGATAAAGGTGTGTTTGAAAAGGATGCATTTAACACACAGCAAGAATTAAAGAGAGTTGGTTGCCCTTCTGTAATCCATTAGAAGGTTCCAAGACAACAGAAGAGCATTGACCCAAACATTCAGAAAGTTGACAAAGCAAAAATCATAAAAACCTGAAGTACAGAATCCAGACAGGAAGAATAAAAAACCCACAACGTATGCACAGACAATAGCAAAGCGTCAGTCGCTACAAAATTCTGATTATGAAAAATTAATGTGAAGAATAAAAGAACTTAAGATGAAGCAATCATTCTAATCTCTTTTTTTTTAAAAAAAGTGTAGTTATTGCTGTGTTGCAGGTATTAAACTGATACTCACGGAACTCACCTCCTGTTTGTTCATCGCACTAAGCTATCAGAAAAGCATCGTTCCAGGGCTTAAAATTAAAAGTAGCATCACTCTTTTCGGCCTAAAGGCCACCACAACATAAGGTCACAGCAAATTCTGAAGTACCTCTTTGTAATAATTTTGAAGTCTTATCTTTGGCAAAACAGTAATTATCACATTTCAGACAGAAACTGTGATGCTGTACTAGTAAGACCTGCTATTCAGAAAGAAGAACAAATATATTCCAAGACTTTTCTTCCTCTGCTGTGGCTTGCAAAACTGCTGATATTTAACCAGAGTTGAGCTGATATTTAACCACAGCTGAATTATCAAACAGATTCTATGACATACATTCCTACATGCCCCCAATGAGAGAAAAGCATCTGACTTGAAAAAAGTTGTAAGTCAGCGCTTTAAAAAGAGTAGGAAATGCCAACACATCATACAATTCTGACAATTTATTATGCAGAAATAGCAAGTTTCAAAACTAATTTCCTCTTAATATCACACTTTCTGATAATGTATTTTCATTATTTTATTATGTCACTACAGGGCCAAAACCAATTAAAAATGTGTCTTCAATATCAAAGGAATGCAACTATTACCCTAATCAAAAAGTTCATTTACAAAGCTGTTGCATAAACTAGAATGACTGTACATAGTATTTTGTTCTGCACTCCGAAAGTTATTTGCTAGTGGAACACAGAATCTGGAAATTATTGACGGATAAACACAAAACACCACAAATTTCCTTCAGAGTCACTTAATAAATAACTGAGGTTTTGGTTCAGGATTTCCTTCAATCTGTTCAAAATTAAAGAATGGAAGTAAATTATATGCAAGAGTGGGAAAAGGCAAGAAGGAACTGGAAACAGTATTGTTGTGAATTCTGAAAATATGGAGACTGGGTAGTTACTTCCCAGGGTGCAAGCTGTACCTGAAAAAAAAATTCATAGCAAAACGTGTATTTTGCACAGAATATATGTTTTCAGTTTTGCCAGCAAAACTAACATCTTCAACAACAACAAAGCTCAAATAAATAAATAACCAATGAAACAAACAAAAAACCAAAAAAAGCCCCCAAACAACCAGCTTGAGCTTTCTCCAACAAGAGAACCCATTGAAGACCATATTTTGCTTCCAAGAATAAATTTGGAAGAAGAAACTCTGTTCCAACACACAATATTTACAGAGACTCTTCCTAAACCAGTTTTGGTAATAAAGTTTCTAAATTAGTAAAACAACAACAACAATAAATTCTAAAGAGTAAACACTGTCCAAATATTTTCCATATATCCAAATTTTCCTTTAGGTAGGATAGTTTAACAGTTTCAGCTTTCATTCCTTAAACCAGTCTCATTTTCATTACAAGAAATGGACAAAGGTAAATACAGTAACATGGAAAGACAGGGAGGAAAAGAAAATCCTCACTCAAATCACCAGAAGGATCTTAATTCACTTTCCTTAATCATTAAAAACTTTTTTTATTCTCAAAGTATTCAAAGGCTTTGAAAGCTGGTGCTGTAGCCAAGAATGTCTTACATGAATAAGTCTGCTAGCTCATATTCCAGAAGAACGCAGCACAGCTGGAAGAGGGTATCATTATGAAAAAGAAGGTGCCTTCAGAGTTACTTGTCGTAATGCCATGATAGACCTTCGATGACAGAACAGGCACTGAGAACCTGACCCATCAGTCTGTCCTTCTGAGGAGTCGGAGCACAGAAGGGAATTGCAATGACCTGCTTGAACCTGCTGGTACCACTGAGATGGCCAAGCCTGCACTAGAACTAGACCAAGATTTTTCCTGTTGTGAAGCACTGGGATCTCAACACAGTCTGCAAAACAGACTTGGCAGAAAAAAAACAGACACAAGTGACTGTAATGAGCACTACATCTGGCAAAATGCTATGTAGGCTTCTAATCCATGAGTAGAAACATCTAGGATATATTACAAAAACAGATGGTCTGCTGAAGACAATCTGATGACTACTATAGAATTTCCAAACACTTCCCCTCTTCATATGAAAGTCATCTCATCTTGCACAAGTTCAGCTTCACCTAGTTTTCATATAGGCATCTACCTCCACTAATAGAAAGAACAAGTTATTACCTACTGTTGTTGGTAGACAGCACCATAGCACCTCAAGTTTCTACCCTTTCTCGACGACCTAATATAGTTCACTGAACTCCACCAATACATAGAGGAAAAGCATTAATGCTTCAATCTTCAGAGAACCCTAACAAGAACTGCCAACCACAACTCCACTCTCCCAGAGTCTCTCAAAAGAAATAAAATGCTTTGAATGATTCCATTTCATATTATTTAATAGATGCATATATTAGCTGTGCAGCTATATATAGCTAAAATAACCATAGTTAATTACTGTATTTAATAAAGCTAGACGTACGCTACACTGCTCAAAGATTCCCCATGTGTTTTGCAACTGCAGAATACACGACACTGATGCTATTTCCACAGCACCAAATGTCTGAAGCCCAGGTACAATTCTGAATTAAGGTTACTGGCGGTGAAAACACACGTTCCTAAATTCTTTTAGGGGAGGCAGATCTTCCATGCCTTGAGTGAGACTTTATTGATACACATACCGCTTTAGAACCGCAGCATTTCCTAGGCTTGTGGTGAACTGCAGGTGGTGTTCTTTGCAACAGGGATAATAGGCACAAAAATCTATTAAAAAAATGTTATAAGCGTGTCTGGTTATCTTTCATCAGCCATGAAGAGCACAAGAACCTGCAGAGGTTTGGAAGAATGCACAAAAAAAGTAGTTCCTTTATAATCAAATTCTTTTCTCTATGCAGGTAACATTGTCTTACAGACGTTAAAACACCTGCAATTTTTATTTTGTAGTAATTTATTGATGGTAGTGTCAATTCTTCTGTGCAACTGTCGACCAATTCTTGGAAACAATACGTGTGCGTCATTCTGACAGTTCTGCTTAGTTTATTTCATCTGAGCACAACAGTTGATTTTCTCTAATAACAGTATTACTATCTCTTCGTGTCAGAGAGAGCTTAGTTCTGAGACGATGTCAAGATAGCCCAGCCTGATAAGGTAGCTCATGATCCATGGAAAAGGTCTCTGAAGCAGAAATTAGTTGCTGCAGTGGCAGGAGAGAAAAAATGAGGTTTTAACCCCAAAGATACAATACAAAAATTCTAGAATAAGGGAAGCATATTAAGCTTGTCTATCAGATCCCCACAAGTCTTAGGCTACTCTAAGGTACGGTCCATGCCATAACAACACTTACGGAAGCTGCTGTTTGTGATTACAGTATTACCAGGGACTTCCAAAGAACACTGCCAGTAACAAGAACTTCCTACTCTGCACTGTAGGCAAGACTTTGGCAGAGGTCTCTGAAGGTGGCCTTACCATCGCTTTGCATAGCGCTTATCTAAGAGCCTCCCCTGATGGCCAGAGCTAGGGTTTAACAGTTCCTTTATGTCACTGTCAAATGCTAGGGATGAGACCCACATTGCAGAACTCTGGAGTTCTCTTTTTTAGAAAATAGTAACATTTACTTACAAAGAACTGTTTAGAAACGCCAGCCACATAGTCCAAACGTGTGGACTAACTAGACTTGGAAGCCATTTATCTCAAAAAGAAAAAAGGAAGTAAGAGACTCACTGACACTGGTTTCATTGTGAACGAACTGAATATAAATAAATTGAACTGAATATACATAAAATGAACTAGTAAGTGTCACATTAGTCTAAGAGTAAGAAAACAGTAACAGTTTTAAAATTATTTTTCTTTGAGTAATACTATATATAGTGAAGTATAGTATGAGTCAATAACTCCACTGCTATGATGAAAAACTATCACGTCATTTTCCGAAAGTTAAGTTTCTTAAAAGAAGTTCCATTCCTATTTTCAGCCCTAAAGAAAGTATTTTTGAGAAGCCTCTTAAACCCTGTATTCAACTGTTTTACAGTCATCCAACCTTGAACACTATTCAAATAAGATACTTTTTTTTTTTTCGTTTTACTGCATCTGCACATCTTAGATAGACATTTACTTTTAGGGAACACCACATTTGTTCATTTAATAACCATTAAGATTCCTGTAATTAGATCATTTCAAAGAGAGCATCAATTTTCCCAATTTATTTGTGCTAATCGTGCAGTGAAAACCAACCGTCTGGAAAAGAATGGCTGGAAAAGAACTGAAATTAAGCACTGAAAATTTGGACATTTAACTAGTACCATTATATGCATCTACTAATCACTGTGGGTATGGCAGCACGGCTGCTCTGGTTGTAAACGCATTTCAAAAGTGTCCCTGGAAGGATGTACCTTCTTCCTTTCTTCTTAGAAAGATGCATTCTTCTATTTTGTGGCCAGTTAACATTTCCTAGGTAGAGGCAGAGCCAGACTTCCTACAAACCTACTTTTGGGGGAGGAAGGCATGTAACACGGGAGAAACAGAAAAGAACATCAAGATAACAGCCTACTTCCAATCTACCTTTCTTCATGCTCTTCCTAGCAAAAAAAAAAAAAAAAGAAAAAAATCCTTTGTTTGGAAGAAGGAAAAAAGATACAGGGAGAAAGCTTCCACCTCCCTATATAGCAAACAAAGTCAAAAAATAATCAACCTCATGTAATGGTTTAAGTGTGAAAACTTTCGGACAAGGGGCTAACACTTGCATACCTGCATCATTACAGTGACATTGCTATCATTACCTACAGTGACTGAAAATCGTAAGCTGTCCCAATACACTGCTGCTTTGGTATCAGTGATTTCAAATCTTACTTTTGCATGCAATAAATATTATATTAAGGTAATTTCACTGCAGTGATTCTTTTTACAAGGCAGCTCTTGACAAGCTGTTATCCGAAGGCAAGCAATCCTAACCCTTAGTTAGGCATGAAACATCAGCAGGGTCTAAAGCTTTCAGGCACGTTCCCTGTATCAGAAACGTTTATTTCTGAGGATCAGTGTACACTTGCACACTACATATGAAAAGTATGCCGACTCACTCCTCGGACAAACACCCCAGGACAGATACCGCAGGCCGTGAGCCGCCGCTGCCTCTGCCCCCCACCGCTCGGGGCCGGCGAGCCGCGCACCAGACACACCGGGCAAAAGAAAACAACTGCTCGCCCTGAAACGCTGCCACCGCTGGCGCGCAAGCCGCTGCCCGGGGGCTCACCGCCCCCGGCAGACAATGGACAGCCGTAGATACGAGACCACCTGGAGACCGCCACCACCACCGCCGCTCATCGCGGCTCATCGACCGGGTCGATGCCCGGCCGCGGCAAGCGCCCGCCGTCGCAGCCTGGGCGATGGGGCCCCGACCCGCGCTCAGGTGCGCGGCGGGAGGAGAAGGGCGATGCGAAGACCTCCTCCCTCCCCTCCCCTCCGGGGTCGGGAGGCGGGCGGCGCGCACGGCGCGACCGGAGGCCGCGGTGAGAGGCGGCGCGGCGGGCGGCGTTGCAGCAGCCGGCGCGACACCGGCTCCCGCCGCCTCGTCTCCCCGCCGCCCCCTCCCGGCCAGGCGGCGCAGACCCCGCGCGGCTCTGCGCCGGAGGGTCGCGGAGCGCCGGCCGGGCTCCCCTGTCCCTCCGTGCGGCCGGGGAGAGGCGGGTGCCAGGCGGTACTTACCCTCTGCGCGGGAGCGGATCTCGGACACCGTCTTCTGCACCGCCGGCATCGCCGCCGAGCGGGGGACGGTGGCGCGGCCGCCTCCGCCCGCGCGCCCTGCACCTGCCGCACGCCGGAACGCGCCCCGCGCCGCAGCGAGGCCCGGGGAGGGGCGGCGGGTCGGGCGGCGGGTCCGGCCGCGGCGGCAGCGGGGCTCCGCGGCGGCGGCTCTCTCCGGCAGCCCGAGGCGGCAGGCGCGCGACCCAGCTGCGCCTCCCTCCGCTCGCGCCGCCGCTCCTAACTGACAGCCGGGGCGCGAGCGCCCGGCGCTCGCCTGCCCCCTCCGGAATCTACCAACTCCGCCTCCCCCCCCGCCTCCTCGCCCCGCGGCGTCCCGCCGCCATCTCCCGCTTCAGGGGGCTCAGGCTTGCCGGGCCGCTGTGCCTAACCGGGCACCGGCATTTCGGGCGGTTTCGGTCCCGCTTCTGGAGCGAGCGAAGGGTTTCCGATGTGCTCCCCCCCCCCCCGTGAGGCGAGGAGAATGGAACGCGCCGAGCCCTGGGCCGCTGCCCGGCACTAGGGGCTGGGCGGGGGGAGCCACGGGGAAGGCCGGCCGGTGTCCCCGTTCCTGGCAGCCGGGGCGGGCGGGGGCGTGTGTGCGGAGTGGCGGAGCTCAGCCTCGGCGGGGCGGGGTGGGCTGTTGAGGGCGGCGACCCTCGGGCGGCGCAGGCTTGTCGGGGCCGCGCGGCCGGTGCAGCCCAGCGGCCTGGGCAGAGGCGGTTACGGGGACGGAGGGCAGCAGGCCGGGCGGGGGAGCCTGCCCAGCCTGGTTTGCCTGCGGACAGGACTCCTTCCGTCCTTTGGTCTCTCACGGAGCTTAGGGAGGTGTAAATGAAGCGAAGGGCGCGGTGGGGGGCGGGAGGCGTTCATCCGGAGCGGGAATTTGAAACGTCTCTCTAAAGCCCCCGTTCAGGCGGAGGGAGGCTCGATGCCGCTCTCTGTTTGACAGGCAGCTTTCAAACTCTCGCCCAGATTTTTATTTTTAATCTCTCATAAATCAAAGTGTCGCAGTTTGACAGCCCTGAGTCAATGTGAATCCAGCTCTCCTCCTGTGTGGGCTGGTGGAAAGGAGGTCCCGGCTGCAAATGCCTCAGGCTGAAGCAGCAGCGGCAATTTTACTTCTAGACTGTTAACGTGACACTTGGGTGACTGCAACAGGCTGAGAAATGTGTCTCTGGCATGTTGTCCCTATGTCTCAGTAAAAACAGCCACAGTAAAAACAGGATGGAGAAGAAAATAGGAAAGGTGATAGGATTTGGAGCTGTAGGTCTTCTTGGCATAATTATGTTTTGCATCCATTTCAGTCAGGCATAAAGCATACTTACTGCCTAGAGGATGATGAAAGTTATGAAACAGAATAAAGCTGCTATTGTCCCACGAATCTGGAGAGGATTTGAGGCTGACATGTCTGCTAAAGGCCAACATTGTGTCCTCCAGAAAACACATAATACAGTCAGATTGCAGACGTGGGATTGCTGCTGATTTCTTTACAGCGCATACATAAATGCTATAAGAAAATAAGATATATATAGTCTTAACAGCAACAGAGTAATTTTGTTTGATGAAATTGTATAAATTTAATCTGTGTAAATCGGATCAAGCAGCACTTCATGCATGGAGAAAAATGAGCCAAGAATTTGTTTTTCTTAAATGCCAAGCTCAGATACCAGGAAAGAGGAATACTTTGCTTCACAGAAGACTGCATTGGGAAATAAATGCAGCTTTTTTTTTCAAGCCATGGGCCAGAAAACCTGCTGGAGACTCCTCTTCAAAAGAGAATGCTCTCCTGTGTGATCCTATGCAGCAACCTGTGTGGGTTGTTAGTGTTTTTGGTTTTGTTGGGTTTGTTTTTTTTTTTTTCTGAACCGAAACAAAGGTTGTAGAAAGATCTCTATTCATGCTTTTTTACTGGAAAAACAACATGCCTGGAGAGAACATGCACTGCTCATCCAATTTTGAGGAATACTCAGTGTAGGACTGAGGCTTGGCTGATGCAAGTTACTTTCTGTAAGAAACAGCTTTTAGTTTTCTGTTGAGATGCCATTGAAGCCTGACTGAAGCAGTCATTTAGGAGACTCAACATATATATAACCCTCCCAGCATAAATAGGGCCCTTTTGTGAAAAAGGATCTTGTGTGGGGGGTTTTTTGCAATTCATAGCAGCTACACTATTGTTAAAAGACTGCAACCAGACTGTGAAACTCACTATGAATTTATATACATGCCAGTCAACATGCATTTTCCCCCAAATCACTGCAATGCTGGTGACAAATAGGATTGTCACTTAAATCCACTTGAAAATTCCATTTTATGTCTAAACATTTTTTTGGCTGTAAGATCCCTGGCAAGTGGCACTTCTTACTGATACCTTTGGGCAACTGGAAATTTACCCACTTGAGTACTAAAGTGGGTAAATACTAAAGAAGATACTAAAACAATGCTGCCAAGTGCTCATTCACATTTGTGAATAGTTATTTTACAAACAAGGTCACTATCCACATCACAAAATAGCACAGCAACAAAATTAGTAGCTTTATTCTTTGTATACTTTTGCGTATTCTGAGTTATTGTGAATGCTTAATACCCTGATTTTTTTTGAGAAAAAGCCTTTTTTGAATTTATAGTATGAATAATATTTGGAAAAAAAAAAAGGAATAGGGCGCCATTAAATCTTACAATCACTTAAGACATTCTCCAGTTTTCCAGTTTTTATTCAACAAAGCCTCAATGCTAATCCAAACACGTTTAACCATTTAATTACACAACACCCAATTCATCCAGATGTCGCCCAAATGTAGGAAACTGAACCACTACATTTCCTGACAGTCTCCATCAACTTGCAATATTATTTCAGGAGAAGCCCAGTAGCCTCTATCCTTTCTCCCTTCCCCCCACAAGATCTGTTGCACAGCCAACTGGCCCTTGTATTTCTTTGAAAAACGAGTATATGAGCTCCATCCCTTCACCTCTTCTATGGCAAATATAGCCTGTGTCACTCAAGCAGTTTCCGTCTCCACACACCACCATTCTTGTTTTGATAGAAACAGGTCAGAAAAGGCTTCTGCAGCTTTTTAAGCTGAGAGTATGCTCAGTTTACACACTTGAGAGTATGCTCTATATTTAAGGAATCCAATATTTGTTTCTGGATCATCACTTGTTTGGAATGTGCACGACAGGGCTGCAAAATGGAAGCAAGCCAGTCAGCTTTCCAGCGAAGGTGTAAGTTAAACAGTATGCCTATATTATGCTTTGGAGATTAGATGACACTCTAAACTGAGCATCCTTTTTGATTTCAATGTGTATTTTGAAATATGTTGAAGCTCTGGTAGCAATTATAGCTACCAGAGTATATTGAAGCTCCGATAGCAATTTATTAGCATTAATTTATTAGCAGATACTACCTTTTGGCATGAAAGAGGGCAGAAACTTCTTTTTTTAACAGAAAAATTGCATATCCGCAGAGAAGAACAAGCTATTTCAGATGGAGAAAAAGCCTTGCAATGACAGCTGAAATGTTGAGCTAGTAAAAGAAAATTGTGAAAGGCCTTGATTACAATTCTATTCATATGTCAAAAATATCACATATACTACTTCATATTTTTATGGATTAGACTGAGCTATGATGAGGCATTCTTATCTCACCAGTTCATCTCTAATGGCCTTCAGTGGTATAGACTACTTACCCGACTGAAATCTGTTCTTGCAAACGGTATAAACACTTGTTTTATTAGAACTTTAAAGCTAGAAATTTCCATTATTTACAATATAACAACTGTCCATTGTAGTAGCCTCCCAGTAAAAAATATTCTCTTTAAAATGAATGCGTGTATAAACAGGGAAAACGAAGTCTGCAGGATTGAAGTTTTCACAAACTTGACATATATAAAAATTTAATCTAGATTTTTCCGGTAATGCTATTAATCTATATGAAGTGATGCAATTTTCCGTTGTGATATACTGCCGGAAAACAGGTGGCCAGGTTTCATACAATAGTGGAAAGGAAAATTAATACTGTAACTGCTGCTTCTTTTCCAGAGTTCTCTGGAAAGGATTTCTGACATATGTCTTTTTCTGCTTTATAAGATATTGCAGCAACTGAAGGCTGTGCAATTAATCTCAAACTCTCATAATATTTTAACCAATACCTTTGTAGTTTAATATATAAAATGCTCCCATAGCATGGGAAGTTTCTAATGAAATTTTATAAATAGCTACATCTAAAATTTAAAAAGGTACAGGGAAGCAAACATTTTAGCTCAGATGAGTCTATAATTTGCCTATCAGCTAGGAGACTATGTATGGTATTGCTGACGACTAAACCAGTGCAGTGCTCAAAGGAGCAAAAGCACATTCTTGCCTTCTTTACCTTCTTTGACCCTCTGAAAGGATAACACTTGCAGGCTTTGTGTACTAATTTTTAAATCCATTGTGTGTATGTCTAAGCATAAGCTTCTGCTATCTATTCTATAAGCAGATCAGATAAAGTTCTTTGAAATTCTACCTGAAGCCATTAAAATGGTGACAAGATATCTTATTTACGAAATTATATGTTAACTCATTGTTATTTTCTAAACTTTGAAATCTCTCATATTAGGTTTATTTAATCTTCTCAGATAAATATACCTCCAAAGCAAGTTTATTTAAATTATTTGACTTTTCTTTGCTGTTATTTCAAGTACTACAGTGAAATTCCTGACAGTTCTCTGTGTGGTTTAACAGAAACCAACAAATCTTTTGTTTGCCCAAATGTGACATCAAATAAATCAACTAGCCTATACTCTGTAAGCCAGCAAAGTCTGTCCAATGTTCACTTATCAGTATCTCACTGCAAGATATGAATAATTATTTGTCTTCTACTTGCTGTTGTTTATGTGATGATGCTTTGCCCTTAACTGTTCTGTACCCCATCTCTCTGGCTTAAAAATAGATCACCTGTGGAAACAGGCTGTGAAGTTTTCATTATAGAATGTGTTTGATCTGTACAAGCCAGTGTACATTTATATTGCGTGTATCCTTTGTGATTATGAAAGACAAAACTTCTCCTTCCCTGAGGCAAGACATGTTAATAAAAGAAACCTCAAACACCTGAATTGGATATTTAGACATATAGAACATACCACAAAACACATCAGATAATTCAACCTCAAGGCTGATTTATAGAAACCCGTGAAGGCATTCCTGTTAGCTTCTCACCCAGCTGCTGTAGCAGTGCCTGAGTGCATAAACAAAGGATAGGAAAGCAAAAAACCCCAGACAAATAAAAACAAAGCAGATCCAGAGTGTAACAAATAGAGGCTACATCTATATATCCTTTTCCTTGTGGACCCAGCTCTACACCTGAGCCTAAATGTCCTTTACTCAAATTTCCTTTATAAACTCTTAGATTCACATTCAGGGCACTGGAGGAAAAAGATTTAGGGATACATGATTCCATAGCATTGACACAAACTCACGGTTGCTTGCAATGGAAATCCGCAAGGACAAGTTCTCTGGTGTGCATCCTGTAACACCTTGTGGCAGCATCAAACAACCCACATCATGCATGCTAGTTCCTGAAAAGACATGATCTCACTTGCTAAAAGGAACTGTGGTAGTTGGAAGCAGCCAACCTACACGTATCCACAATGGTGCAATGCAGTTATGGTCTGTTCTGGTCTGTTTTGTAGCTTGGCCTTGGAAAGACAGTACAGATACTATTAAATGTGCCACCAGGAACATTCCTTCTGGTCAACAAAAGTGAATGTATCAGTACTTCTTCATATCTACCTCATTATCCTTTTCTGAGAAGAAGGTGGGCATCATGGGCATCATACCTTTTTTTTTTTAACATGTGGAGGGAAGAGAAGTTATTCTTTATCTTTTCCCAAAATAGGCTTTCCCATAACTCAATTCGCACATAAGAATGATGGGATGGATATAGACAGAGAGAGAGGCTATGCGAGAAGACATCCTTGGGGACCTCTGCTGTCTTGATTGTGCCACATACATCTATAGGAGTTGTCACACATGACTTCCAAATTCTCAAATTTGGAAGCTTTCTTTTATCTTTTGAATGGATTTTAGGGTAACTTTATGATATAGCAAGAGATGCATGTTTGGGGATTGCATATTTAGTTATACTATTACCTTTACAGTGTGTGAAAAAGTGTGATACCTATATTCTCTTCCCAAGTGTGCCAAAAGGGACCTGTTGTGTGACCTTGGATAAGCACTTGCTGGCTGCTTTAATTCCATTTCTTTGAGATTTGAGCTGTTTTCAGGAAAGTTTCTCTCCTGATATTCATTTGAGTAGTGCCAGCCCCACTACAGTGGGGTCCTGGCCTCAGTAATAGTGCTAACAATAGTGCTTAGCTTTTTACAGGAGATGTTCAATACCATGCAAGACTGGGCTGAAGTGATCATCATCTTGGGCTTCCGTGGTCTTAAGCAGTGGATACAGGTCCACAGTAGAGACGGTTTCTTACAGCATTGCCAGTACCTCGCTGCTGTACCCATAGGACCTTTATGCTACAAGAGGATAAACAGGAAGAGCACAGTCATAAAAAAGCAGACAGCTAAACGAGAATGTGAAAGTCCAGGTCTGTGTGTGACTCTCTTGACAGTCACTCACAGCTATAGAAAATATGAGGAGGAAGAACATCATGCCTGAAATGAAAAACTCTGCCAGAAAACAAGGCAAAGGTTTGATCTCTTGCCAGACTACTTGGCGTTCACAGTGAGTTCAAGACTATCGTAGCGTTCTGCAGGCATCCCTTGATGTTTGTGAAGCTGTGACAAACACACAAGCACCCACTGCTCAGCAGACAGAAGCTGAAACAGTCATGCTGGTAGTTTCAGTATAGTATTGTGGCGAGCAGGTTTGTCACGTAAGGAAAATGGCACAGCAGCAAGCAGTGTTGGCACATAAAGAAAACGGATCAGGAAGAGCGTGGCCCACCAGATGGCCTCTTTGTGGCTAATCATACGCTTAAGCAAATACTAGATTAAAACCACAGAAGAGAAAAAAAAATGCAGATGTTTATATTAGATTAGTTTCTTCTGTGAGGGCAAACTATGTAAGAAAATGCTAAAAGGGTAATGGCAAGTGGTGTACACAGGTCTTAATTATACAGCATGACCATTTAATCCTGCTGTTCAGTGATTACTTTCACTTTAAGAAATTGGTGCAAATTTAAGTTATATGGCTTGACATTGATAGCAATAGTATAATTCACTGCTGCTTTCCTCCATTTTATGCTGGCTTTAACACTTTCAATTTTAAAGATGTTATGACACTGTAAATATGGAATAACTGGACGGTGAACGAGGCCCCTGAAGTTTAAATTTAAAACAGCTGCAGATGCTTTTCTGATAGCATTGTTAAAATACTCATATCCAATTAGATACATGTTTCTGGGAGAACAAGGAGGGAGAACAGGGAGAAGCTCTGCCAAAATAAATGCTTTCAGTTTTCCAGGCAGTCACTTACAAGAAGCACTAATCTCACTTAAAAGAGATTTAAATATCTATTGATATAGCTACCACCAGGGGCTACAGTAGCAGGAATGTTGAAATGTTAGTAAAGAGAAGGAAATCATAAACCAAAAATGGATCATCAATCTGAAACCCACCCAAAGCAGAATAGATTCTGTTAAACAAAGCAATATAGTGCATGAGTCAGCTCCATGTTTTGAAGAGAGCAATCAAGTGTCACTCTCTTTGTAGTAGTAGGGCAGTACAACGTGCACTATCTGTTATCCTGCAGTGTAGCAGATTTGAGCTTGGGAAGAAATCTCCATGCCTTCTTGTCTCTCCCTGATTTCACTGCACCCAAATATCAGAAAGTCTTGTAAGAGACAGAAAATAGTGTGTGGTGGGGAACTCCTATGTTAAATATTAACTCATCGTTTAGTTGAGAAACTGGTGAGCCTTTGCAGAGATGGAGGTGATCTACCTGATCGTCAGAGAAATGCTTTATGACATTGCTCAGAAGAAATTGAAAATGAAGTCAATAGAAACTGGGCAAGTCATGACTCCGAAAATCTGAGCTTGCAGATTCTCAGTGCAGTCAGCGTTTGACAGCCAAATCTCTGAAGGTTACACAGTTTGCCGGATATATTCTGTCCCAGGACTAGAGGGAGAGAGCAGGATTGCCTTCTGTAATGGCTCTTCCCAGTGTCTTCCTCAGTATCAGGAGGGCCATTACTAGATTAACATTCAACCAAGAAAAAAATTAAATTTCCTGTGCTTTTCAGTGTCACTTCTGGAGACAGTTGTGTGCCAAGGGACATGGTGTAGTGGGCATGGTGGTGTTGGGTTGACGGTTGGACTCGATGGTCTTAGAGGTCTTTTCCAACCTTAATGATTCTATGATTCTATGATTCAAGGAGGATGAAGTGTGACTGCAGCATTGAGGACTGGAGTCGGGAGGTAGTTGTGGGTAGGGAAGGCAGAAGAAAGGGAACGTTGTACAAAACAAAGGAAGAGAAGTCTGGCCTGGGAGTTAAAACAATAGATAAAGTGTCTTTAGCTACCAAAGTACACCTCTTCTAGGACATCAAGAAGCTCATGTTCTCTACAGACTCATGGACAAACGTCTGGTGTTTGACACCAGGGTGGGTGCTTGTCCTAGTTCTTCGTTAAGAGTCTCGGCTCTTGGACTGTTTGGGTAATAACCAGATGTCTAACAACTCGGGCAACAGGTAAGGTTTGAAACTCATGACTGTCAGGATACTATGGAGTTTACTGCACAATTCAGCAAGTGATTCCAGGTGTATGTTAGTCCATCTGTAAAAGAATAACTTTAATAACAAAGACATTGGGTGGTTTAGATTTAAATCTGATAGTTTTAATGAAAAATGAAAATAACCTGCATGATGGATTTTTTTATCTTTGGTTCTAGAATGCCTTTAAAAATATAGGAAGTTTCACTGTAAAGGTTACAGAGCCAGTTTGTCACAAGTTAGAAGTCACAGCATTCGGGCTGCCCATTGAACCGTACAGGCTTTAACGCACGCATGAAACACTGCCCTGTTTAAACTTTGATCAAAAACCACTTTTCCTGAGTTCCCAAATAAGTTTTGTTTTCATACTGCTTTTGTGAAAACTTTCTTTTGACATCTTCCACATCTTTCAGTAAAAAGAAAAGCTCAGAAAGAGATCCTAGATATGCTGAACATGACTGTCATTTTTGCTGTTGACCTCAGGAGTGAAAGGATACCGCCCAGATTTTTTTTGGTAGTTTTAAAACCGTCAGGTTACTATCATCTAGTCAATAAAATACAAACCCAAAACATGCTTCTGACTAAAAAGCACAGTCCCAAATAATGTTATGATACAAATCAGTGTTATTCTGCAATGATCTGACCTATTGCATTATCCGTTTTCTTTCTGTCCTCTCTAGAGCAAAGTAGTGTGGGGCAATTAAAAAAAGATGAAGGGCAGAAGGGCATTCTCTTGTAATCTTTAAAAGAATGTTATTACTAAATGAAGAATATAATTATGTATAGCCTATGTTGGATGTACATGACATGGTATTTTACTTTCTAATACAATAAAGTCTGTCTTCAGCATTCATTTAGCTCTGCAGTATCACAGTGGAGAGAGCTATAAGACTACCTAGATAGAAAGGCAGCCATAACACATTTAAAAAAGAAGATTCTGATGTATTTTGTTTTAGGAGCTTTTGAACAGCCAATGTAAGGAACTAAAACATCCCACTTACAGTTTAACTATACCCATTTGTTTGCACACACTGGATCTAGCGTATACCTACTTGCCCAGAGGTAATATTTACCATTATAGAATAACATTATTTTGATCTATCTCTTTGATAGACTTATCTGTCATGTGGATGTATTTGTAAGCATTCACAACGTGTATTCTCTTTTACGTAGGTGATAAATACGGACAAATCTGGGGAATGAGGTCATTGCTCATGTACTCAAAACCTTGCAACACTGGGCCCTTATGAAATGTTCTAACCATGTGCATTTATGAAATAGTTTTCTTAAAGACTGTACTCAGCTAATGCTTTGCATGACCTTTAAACAAAATAATGCCCTTGTGCTGGTTCATTGCAAAATGAAAGCGTGCAGCATGGTAAGAGTCTCTGAAAAGCTTAGATCGAGTGAATGTAACATGACAGATGCCCATTCTTCTGTGTTAGGGAGGTGAGAATTCATGTTTTATTTTTGAGATGTTTGACATGCCAAAAAATATCTGTCAGCCTGGGTAATCAACAGTGTAACAAATGATTTAGCTGATTCTCCTCTCCTCTCTTTTTATTTATGTATCTTCACACTATAACAACTATGTACTGTTCTATTTCTGTTTTTCAGAAGCTTGTTACATGATCAGTCTGTTAAATCTCTGTATGCATGTACTCTATTACTTTGTTTATATCTCAATAGGCCAGATTCATTCCAGATATACTCAGATAAAGGCAGTGGAATGAAATCAAATGAAATGAGCATTGACTGGCAAGTGGAGTGTTAGAAAGGTGTGCAAGGAGCCGGGTATATATCTTCCATTAGTCCAAAGTAATGCCTGCTGTCTGGATGACTTGACTGGATGACTTGGCAGAAACAAGATGATGGCAGCTCTTACTTACTGAGCACTTAGGACAAGCGGCTGTACTTTATGTACCTATTCCCAGGTGTGGCAGGTTATCTGCTCTAAATAGAAATTTAGCTGAGTGTGTCAGTTTAACATATGAGAACTTAGAGGTAAAGACGGGCTTAATGTTTCTGTACAGATGGCATCACTCAAGGGTGGAAGCTTAGCAGAGTTCTTGGCATTGAAGCTGAAAATGCCAAGCGTTATCTGTGTCTATGCTTATGATAACTCTTCCCCAGAACTCAGAAACTGTAGCTTTTATACTAGTGTTGGGAATATGTTAAGATGCTTTCCGATCCTCTGCAGACATCCAGCTAAACTCCTGATCCAATTTCTAGTATCACATGGGACCTATTTTCTTCTGCAATATGAGTGCGTGGTTTTTCAGCAGGACGTCTAAAAGTTCTCACGGACATTAATGGTCCTCAGTGGGTCTGCAGAAGCTTTTTACCATGAGCAAGGAAGTGGGATTTTTTTTAATCATCAGTAAGGAATTGTTTCTTTTTCTTTTTGCTTTGTTTTGTTTTTTTACTGTGAGCAAGGAAGTGTCGTCTTTTTTTTTTTCACCATGAGCTAGGAAATGTTGGGGTTTTTACTGTGAGGTAGGAAGTGAATCTTTTTTGACAGGAAGCAGTTAAAAACTTCTGCAAGTGGAATGTCCTCATCTTCTGCAGTGTTTTTCCATGTAAGTTCTGAAAAGGTCACAAAACTTGTGAAGTGCATATTGTGTGCATTATGCCTTCAGGATATGCTTTGCATCAAAATTTCATTGATACTTTCCCATAATCTACATTGAATGGCGTCTGTGTTGTAGAGATCACTAAGACTAAAGCCACAATACGCCAGTGCAACATCTCTGAGTCAGAGCCTAATGGCATTACAAGGTCTGCAACAGCTGCTGCAGAGAGATATCTGTGACTCATCTGAAATCCTACTATGAATAAAGCACTAATCCAGCATCATAGCCTATTCTGCTGGCCAAAGAAAAATGCTAAATATAAATAAATCTGTAACAGATATCTGCAAATATAGTGGAAGGTTGGTTAAGACTTCAGAGAAATCAAAAAGCTCTATTATCCTAGAAAAGGAAAATTGAAGGGGAAATGAAAAAAACATTTTCTCTAAGTGTTCCATTTCCATTTCTCTTTTAGTTCTCTAGAGGGACCAACATCTATTTAGACACCATGAGACTAATCTAATGTTTATCTGAGAGAAAAGGATCATAAAGTGTAGATTACCAAGTGAAATCACTTATTGTTACATCAAATGTTTGGAAATTAAAGTAGATTATTCAGATTTTGAAATACAGAATAATATTCACCGTGGGTGAAGTTTAACTGGTTCATCTAATGTCAGCTTGCAAAAGCTCCATCAGCTTCAGCAATGCTAGTTTTCATTTTGTATCTCTTACCAAGCTGATTTGATGCATGTTAGGATATAAAGATTAGCTTCCTTTAAGCCAAAAAATATTGCTTTATACATTCTTTTAATTCTCAAACATTAGTCTGCTGAAAAGGAGGCTATTCCTACTCAGAGAAATACTTGCTGTAAACTTAGGTCCGGAGAGATCACTTTGACTGTCACTTTTCCCTGCAGTGCTCTGGAATAAATTGAATTCAGTGCCACTGAATGTACAGATCAGAATTAATAGAACTGAATGGGGTTTGTGCAATGTCTCAATTTTAATAAGCTTATTTGTGGCTTTAAAACCCACTGAGATGGTAATCTATTTATATTTCAGCAATACAGGCACAGCTGCGGTGTGCTTAGGACCCAGAGAACCGAGCGGTCTTGAACCAAATGGAACTCTATGCAGAGCTGATTTAAGGGGAAAGTATAGTTTACCAAAGATAAATGCAAGAAAAACAGGAAAGAAAATGATTTTTTGCTAAACTGGATGCTTTTCTGGGAAAGGGGAGGGAGAAAAGTCAAGGCGCTGCACCCTCCGTTAGGGAAGAGCAGCATGCATCCCACTGACAGCATCCCCTTTTTATTTACTTGTTTTCTTCACTAAGCTAGAAAGCAGACATGAATTTAGCTCCAGATAATGCCTCTCATTTCCTGCAGTGATTTCCACAATTGTCTCTTTACCAGTAAAATGTAGCTGATAATAGCTTTTGGTAACATTTATAAAATTCTTAGTTCAGAACAAATGAATAGTATTACTCATTTTTCAGTCTTCTCTAGTAAAGGGACAAATGTAGAAAACTAACTAAAACAAGTTTTAAAAATAACAATTTATAAAATTATGTATTGTTTTACAGTCATACTAAATATTTCCTGTATATTTATGGAGAACTGTTTTAGTTGTGATGATGAGTTGACTCTAATGATTGGCAACGTTGAATCATTACTCAGCATGCAGTGATCAAAGACGAACTGCAACGGGCTTGTAAATCAAAGCAAAGACTCAGCATTCAGCACATGATCTTTGCCTTACTTTCCTTTCCCAGAGAAAATGTGGTGATAAAAAGAAACTGATTCCTTTCTCCCATAGGGAAGGAGCGGAGAGGAACAGAAACATGCTCAGGTTCCTGCGGGCTCCCTCCCCTGCTCTCAGTTCTCTCCGTTGAGTGTGGCCAGTAGCTTCGCTCCCATCACTTTCATTCTTACTGCCTTCCTCTTCTTAATGGGAACTGCCTGTTGCCACCTGGAAAGAAAACTGTAGCCTCTGCTACAATTGCCATGTTAGGGTGTCAAATGTATTCAGGCAGTGTGATCACAGGCCACCCATGGAAAGCAAAGATAGACGCAGGCCCAGTCTAAAGGGGAAGCTGAAGAGTCATGC
This sequence comes from Calonectris borealis, assembly GCF_964195595.1. NCBI lineage: Eukaryota > Metazoa > Chordata > Aves > Procellariiformes > Procellariidae > Calonectris > Calonectris borealis. The sequence goes on from NC_134315.1 coordinate 28,001,783, forward strand.
AAACGCGCTGCATGGTACCCGTGTACCAGCTGTGTCGGTCAGTGCAAAGCTCCACTGCTTCAAGAAATGTTTGCTTGCACAAGGCTGAGACAGAGGCTGCGAAAGCTGGATCCCTTTTTTTGGTGCATGAAGAGCCAGGATAAAATCAAGGAGACACAAACACTAATTGGATTCTTGTTGGCTGCACAGAAGTGTTATCTTTCCTTGGCTTTGTGATTAAATCATTCTGGGGATGGGAATGCTGTCATTGAAAACGCACCTGTTATAAACTGCATTTGACAGGTAATGAAATTTGTATTATCAGTTGAAGTCCCTGCCTTTGCACATATAGCTGAGAGTAAAAGAAGCGGTCAGAAGCTTATCCTTACAATCCCTGACCCAAACAACAACTTTAGCATGCTTTTTTTCTGTAAAATGAGAGTTTGATTTTAGTCCTGTGCATGAAAATCCTCTGTTTCTATGGAAGACAAATGGCCAATTGTAATGCTGCACCATTTTTGAAAATAATATAAACTGCAAGAGAAAAAGAAAAACAATCTTAGCTGGCTGCAGGGATCTTATTATGTTCCATACATAATGATGGCACAGAAGGAAAAAAGCAATCATGAGTGGTCATTTATGAAACTCAAGTAGGGCATTCATTCATGGCGTAAAGGGGAGTACTGGGAACCCCATGAGATGCTGGTAATCACTTTTACAAGAATTAGTATAGGAAACTCATTCATTCTCCATTCCACAGCACTTATGAATTATTCAGTTAATCCTGTCTGGGGAGATAAATGTGGCATGCTATAGGAGCACATGCTATGGTATTTATTAATTTAGTTCGATGTTTGACAGGCTTCAAACTTGCTTTTCCAGAATGCCAAATATTATTGTTTTAGTTCCTGTATTTTACTTCGTATTACTGAGTTTACAAGAACTACCCCCATCTGTGTTTCTACTTGACAAGTTTTCTGAAATGAATCCATTAAAAAAATGTTTCATGTTTTAAAAATCTATTGTAGACATTTTGTCTCAGATATTTACAGTACCTGTCAGCCACCAAATAAACACAGCTTATCTGGACTCTTGTCATGCCTTGGAATGCTTTATTTTTAATCTAGGTCTTATGTCGACAGCAATGTAAAGTTCAAACTGATGTGTGTTTATGAACTGATAAAAATCACTACATTTGATGAACAGTGTGGCGAAGTACTGTATGAATCCTCATTATCCATTTGGGTGAAGAAATTTTGGCTGATTTTAAAGTGCTTGCTGGAGTATCATGCAGTGCCTTATGGCACAGGTTACCGCTACCTTGTGCTTTGTCGCAGGGCTGCAGTCCTCAAAGCTCAATGCATTTGGCATTCCTTTTAAAGCAGTCCATGTATTTTATAGATGACCCGTTTTGGTTCTTATTTCACCATGAAATACTTAGTATATTGGTTCAAAGCCACTATTTATACAGTTAAAGTGAAGACGTCACTGCTCTGGTGAGTGCCTTTCTTACTAAAATTGTGCCTTGACTACAATAGGAGCAAAAGGGATGCAGTGAAGAGCTTATATTACACAGTGAAATGGGACATGCCCAATTTTCCTTTTGCAGGTCCTTTATCACTGCTGCAGACAGATGAGTGGCCAAAGAGCAACTTCTCTATGTTGGGAGCTCCTCTGTTTCACTACAGCATTGCAATCACGCTGCCCGTGTGCAGCTGCAGCGGGCCGAGCAAACGCATTTTTCAGCTGCATGCTAGGATCAAGAGTTAGCATGCTGACAAAAAGCCCAGTAGTTTTCCTAAGCACTTGCCTTCTAGGAAAAAAGCTGGCCTTTTCTCCCCCCTGGAAACATCTCTTATTCTCAGTGTGTGCTTAATCTGTCATTGTCCCCTTGTAAAAAGATGTGAGGAATGTTCAACCTGACACAGAACCTGTCTCTGGGACAGCAAGGCGAGTTGGCTGAAAGAGTCCCTGTCAAAAATATTTTTCTGATGGCATCGCAATGTGAATGCACCTGATTATTCTGAAAATGTATGGGAGAGCACGTATATCAGGACACGGCTTGATAATTCTGCCACAGATTTAAACATATAAGAGTATTCAGTATCTAACTGACAATCCACCTGAAAATAAATTAAAATAAGTGAAAAAATAGGATGTGTGTAAGAATCAGTTTTAGTGATCAGAGATGACTATTGCATTAATAGAAGATCAACGCAGTTTCTCCACAGTCCTTGAGCTTGGGGCACCTGCATGGGCAGTTTAGCTGCCATCCCCAAGGCAGGCTTCGCATGCACGGGACCAGTCCCTGCCCTGCCAGGCCTCCCCGGCCCTATTTCCAGACTCACATCTTCCTGAAAGCTTTTTCTGTCTCAGTATGAGAAAAAGGGCAAAGTCTGTGTCCTCAAAATAGGATATAAAATGGCTTTTGTGTGTATGGGTACATGCATGCGTGTGCAGGCACACATGCTAGATATACGCCTATATTTCATTATGAAAACAAAGAAGGAAATAATTTCAGGGGATTTCGGCTGCTCAGGTCCCAGGTACATTAATCATTAGAGGCAAAAGACAAAAAGAAATGCAGCTTCAAATAAAGTACTGTTTATCAGAGATCTGTTTTGTAAGAATTACAAAGTAACCATTCTCTCTGAGCTGTATATACAGCTATAATTATATGTTATTCTCTGGAAATTCTTATTTCTGTGGAGAAGAGGAAAGGAATGATGGATGCTTTAATACAGCGATAGTTTTTCCCCTCGTGTTTACAAGTAGGCCTTGAATTCTCCTCCTGGGTTTTACATCATTATAATTCCACTTGACCTGAATCTTCCTTGCATACTTTGATTTTATGACACCATTACGTTTATTTGGCAATGGAGTTATTTTCATCCTAATTACTTTTCTTGTCTGTGTTTGTTGTTTTCACAAAGTGAGACAGAGACTAGAAAGAAAACAAAAAGTAACTGTAAATGTCCTAATATTTGCCTAATGTTTTATTTTGTTTAGCCTAGCAACTCTCCACTGTGAAACATGCTGGCGATCAGTGTTGGACCTGGCTGGAAAAAGTCCGAGTTACCAGTTAGGTGACACATCAACAAAACTACTTTAAGAAGGCAAGAGCGCAAGACTTCATAGGATCCAGCTTCACTAACCTTATAATTTAGGAAAAAACTGGGGTCAAACTTTATTTTCTATAGAAGGACTGAAATATTCTTAGGCTTTTTCCTACTTGATTATATTTCCCCACCAGAACACCAATGTCTTGCTGAATGTGTGCTTTTTACAGAAATGCATTGCTTCAGTTACCTTCCTTTGTCTTTTCCTCCCATCCCTGAGCGATATTGGATGCATCCCCTATATTAAACATTTTTAGCAAGATGTTAATCGTGCATTTTCTAACCTTGCCAAATTTTTATTCATCTGTGTTTTCTCTTTTTATCGGCTGTGGTTTGGTGGTTAAGTTTAATTAACTCATCTTATGGAATACTTCTCAAATTATTTCTGCTAGCAGGGGTAATAATTAATCCAGATTACTATCTTCTAATTTACAAAAGAAAACTTAAAACATTTACTTCTCACTTAATAGTAAAAGATACCTTGGTTTCTCCCTTTGTCACTCCAGGCCACGTGTTCCAACACAATGAGAACCCATATCTTCTTTTTTTAAGAAAACAGTTTTTTTTTTTATCCCTTCACATCTGAATGTCCTAGAACACAGGAGAAAAACTCGTCAAATGAGTCAGTTGTTTTGCCTGGGCTATTGATTCTGCTTCCTTTTTGGAGGACACATTTAAAGTTTATATACTGTTGTATCTTATTTTTTTTCTCATTTCCCGGAGCCATTTTATATGGGAACTTTTCGTTGCTCTGAGAAAATATTTTACTTTTCATCAGTTTCTTCTTTCTTGAAACACAGTTACACACTATACCAAATGAGAAAGAAAAAAAAAATTAAGAAACGACGGTAAGTGAAAAATGAAAGCCTCAGTCTAGAAATTCAGGATCCCCCTGAACTTCAAGAGTAGTGATTTTGCCTTATCTCCTGGCTTTGCCTACTTTTGCTCTTTTATGACCTGAGACGCTAAGATAACATGCATCTGCCTCTTAAACATAATGGTAGTAGCCATAATACTGAAATTCAGTTGTACTTTAAGCCTTTTTTTTAAAACCAGCTGCTAAATGACCTTAGAAAACCAATGTCCAGAAAGGACTGGGAATCTGACTGCGTCAAGATTAACTGACCAAACTCTGCCCTCAGCAGTTCTAGTTTGAAACATTTGCTGCTTCCCCTCACCTCCTCCACACACCCCCGGCCCTGATTTCCCCCTCTTGTTCTTAGTATTTCAAAACCTTTGAGCACCTAACATAAACAATTATGAATAGAGATGGTAAAAACTAAATCTGAGATTTTCTCCTCCCCTTCCTTTTTAAAAAATAAATTCTTTTGCACTCCTGTTCTTTAAAGTGTCTAGCAGATGATTATTTCACTCTCGTGAATTTTGAAAGGGTATAGGATATAATTTAAATTCTATTGTACATTGTTCTATCAAGAGATATTCCAATTTATAGTTTAATTGGGAGATTGGCAGTGTAAAATAAGAAAAGAAAAAATGCTTTTAAGTTTTAAAAATCTGATTAAACTGGTTTTGTAATTGCTTATATGACATGAGAGGAGAGTAATATTAGACCTACTCTTCTATTTTTGGCTGCCTAGTTTCTAAAAATACAGCAACTCTCCTGACAACATGACGAAGAATTGCAGTTACATTTTAATGCCACCCTTGAAAATATGTGGGTTGATTTTTTGGTGTGGTTTGTTTTTTTTTTTTTTTTTTGCGTTAGGAAAGGTCCTGCTACAAAGCACTGCTTTCACAGATAAACGCTAAGCCTGTATGATACAGAAGGTGTTCTGTCCGTACTGCTGATGCCCAGCAGAACAGGAAGAAAGCAGAAGCAGACATTGTGCGTTGCACAGGCTCCTCCCGGCTTGGAAAAGAAACATTTCTCTCAACTGCCAACAATGTCACAGCAGCACATTCCTAGTGCTTGATTACAGAATTGTTGAGCCTTCTTCATTCTTTAGGGCTTATTTTGTTTTCTGGGGGAGTGGTGGAATTTGGCTTTGGGGTCCAAACTTCCCCCAGGCTCTGTGTATTGCATGCAACACCAGGCATGTCTCCACTACGGAGATAATTTGAATGAGTTTCTTCTCTTGGATTAAACCAGCACAGGTGCGACTGTCCACATAGAAAATGACATTTGAGCCTTTGTATCCACCTTCCCGATGGAGTGACTACTACTAATGTTACAAGCTCTGGGGACCAACTCATGACACTCCTCACTGCAGTCTGTTTCTCTGATGGGTCCTGCATAGGGAACAGGGGGAAAACTAGTTTAAATTTTTTTTTGGCTGTACTCTCATTCTCTCACTTCCTTTAAGTCTTTTCTCTTCAATATCCCACATTCAGCAGCATGATTAGGGATTTTTTTTTTTTTCATTCAGAATGGTTTTACTAGTTCTGGTTGATTTATGTTGTTCCTTACACCTGAAAAATGGCAAATCTTCTTCAATTAGTTCTTGATGGGATAATAAATCTCTGTAACAATGATAACTAGAAAAACTGGAAGAATTTTTGGCTTTGTGCCTCTTACTTTTTTTTAGAAGAGCCTTTTCCCTTGCTGTTTGCCTTCTGTTTTTGCTACAGGCTCTAATGAGAACAGAGACTATGATGTGCTGGGAGCTCTCAGTCACTAAGAAATTGAGGATTATACAGGTTGGGTTTGTAGTGACACTACCCTATCTTCTAAGTCAGCAATAAGGTCTATCACATTCAATTCAACAGTTAACTTTCAAGACAGTAGAGTCATCTCTGTGATTTTTCCACTTTAGTCAATAAGTACAGCTGCCAGAAGCTCAGTCTTCTATATTGCTTTAACTTTCTAGATTAGCTGTTTGATTCTAACCACCCAGTCATTTTTTCTTGGCATCACACTTACATTTCCTCCATCTCCCCTTCCCTGAAGAGACTTACATTTAAATATTAAATTAGTGTTAAGTAAGGAATAATTTGAAATGCCTAGGAAATTAAATTTTAAACACTGATCTAAGCTATTCCCTCTACCTCAGATATTACCCACATTACTTGAAGCAATTCTGTTCCATCTCGCATCATGCACCGCCACAGATCACTGGGTTGAATGCATGGTCATTAAAGACAGGATGGTGGGAGAGAGCATGATGCCTCTTAGTGGTTTTTTCATCTGCCAGCTCCCCAGCCAACACGGCACAGGGACTGTACTCCACTCTGCAGAAAGACACAGGCTAATATGGGTCTGTGGTCAACCTTGTGTTACTGTCTATGGTATCCTAGCTACCTCTTTTCTCACTATCCACAATCAGCGTGCAACTTCAGGCCTAATATTGTTCATTTTCATGTACTTATTTTCCTTGTAGATGCTGTGAAATCCACACCTGTAGGCTTGATTTCTGGAGAAAAGATCAAATATGAAACAAAGCTTCCCAGAACAGGTAGTGCCAGAGGCTGACAAGAGGGGCAGAATCTAGCAAGCCTTTTTCGCTGCAAGGGCTGGAAAAACTTGTGTTACAGAAATGTCGTAGCCATGTCGTAGCCATACTACACTGCATTTCATTACACAGATATCATTTTTTCCTTCTTAGGGTATTGCTGGTGGTCCTGCTCCGTTTCATGTAAATATGGGAATACTTCTCCAGAGCAGCTGCTGTTAAAACCTCAACTTGTTTTACCTTGCTCTCTGGGTATCAAGGTGACAGTAAAGTTACGATTTAGGGTACCCTGATGTTTCTCCTGCTGTTATTTCCTTGGGAGGAGAATTTATGATTGCAGCGCTATGGCTGTGGGTGTGTTGTAGGGAGAGGGTTTGATCCAGCCAAAGGGCAGGGAAAAGCACTACCATTAACCTGACCCAGATGTAGAGTGCAGCCCTTCAGACAACCTGGCAGGAACACCTGAGCAAAAGAGGTGGCATGCTTTCCTTAACTTTAGACTACTGAGCTATTTTAACTATTTAAGATAGCTATTTTTCATTTGTGTTTGGCAGCACAAAGCTACAGCTAGGTTTTCCCAGAGGAAGACAGAGAGCCCTGAGTAGCAAGTGCAAAGAAGCTGTACCAGTCAGTAAGTGTCACCGCAAAGGAACATGCCACCTTGCTAAGGTGACGTGCAATAATATCCACCACTCCAGTTTGATAAGATCTTTATTTCCAGGTGAATTTTCTGGTTTCAGACTAAAGGTCATCCCAGGCTGTCAAACAAAGATTTTAGACCTTGAAACATAGCTATATCCTGAGTGTGCTCAGCTGTTTACTTTGTAAGTTAAAATTCAGCTTTTGCATCAGGTTATTTCCATACCTCTGCTCCAATCACACTGAGGCAACCTGTGCTTGCAGGGTCCATGATAGGACCAGGATCTGGGAATTTTTGTAGCTGCAGAGTATAAACTCCTTTAGATGTCTAAAGAAATTAATCAATGACAGAAGACTGACGACTTTAAATCATCACGCTTTTTCTTTTTTCCTATGTTTACTAAGTCAACAGAAGGAATCCAGAACTACTATGAGATGTAAACATTTCCAAGACTTTCTAAAGAGTCAGCACAGGTCCCTGTTTGCTGTATACTCCAGAAACCTGATCTCGGTCAAACATTCTGTTAGTTTGCAATAGATTAAACAACTGCATGATCTGATTTTGCTTCTCAACAATTCAGCTTTTGCAATTTCTAGCTATACTTGTTTAAAGTAGAGGCTGTCCAGGGCAGGCTCCTTTTCCTCTGTAGGTGGTCAGAAACACGCACTGCAAGATAGCTTAGAGAAAGCTTTACCTCTTCACTTTCCGTTATACCTGTCTTTTAAAAGGCTAGTTATAAACTTTGGTTTTTTTCTGATTCAGATTTTCAAACAAACTCTACATGTGATTGGGAGGAGTTTACTTTCAGCGTGTTGTGAGGAGCAGAACTTCTCCTCAGATTACATCCTAAAGAAGCGGGCTTCACCCTCAGGCACGAGCATCCTGGCACAGCTCAGAAGCAAAAGGGCACACTGGGGATTCTGCAAAACCAGCATCCCTAAGCACTGGGGGTTGTGAACTTCCTGATGGACAAAATACAAGAGTACTGTGATGTAGTCAGTAAAAGCCTTATACCAAACAGTGGCAAGGATGAGGGCATTAAATTGTAATATTATGCAAATGTTAGCAAAAGTGGCAGAGCCTTTACGTGGTGTGCACTGCTTTGGAGGTGGGGTAAATGTTGAAGGAACTTTTATTTCCTCTCTAAACTTTTTTTTTTATGTATACCAAGAAAGGAGGGGAAGAGGAAAACAAAATGCTGCGATTCATTATGTTATTCATTTTCAGCAGCTGCACAGAAAAAATCTGGTCACTGACTTTCAAAGAAAATCTATGGTGTAGGCCACATATTAACATGGATATCGCTAATTCAGTACTGACAAAGATTATTTATGACATTATATAGAAAGAAGTTTTGAATTTTCAGACCATGGACCACATTCAAAGAGACTGCACAACCTCTTCTATTTCCAGTCTCAAGTGAATTTTTCCTCCTATTTGCAACTGAGAACATCCCCTTGATACCCACAAGATATAATTAGGTGTAATAACATTAGAAAAGAATGCATGTGTTTTTTTAAAACTTTAAAAAAAAAAATTACTCTGTGTACTTCCGCACACACATGCTTATTTAATTTCCTTCTCTCTTCCTCTGCTGTATCCCCCTTGCGCTTAACAGCTAAAATTCAAAGGAATGAATACCTGACTAACCAGCTCTCTGCAGCTTGGAAATCTCTGTTGTAAGGAAGTTCACGAAGAAAATGATCTTTTGACTTTGTCTGTTAATCAGTGTACTGACTGTGCTTAGGAAAAAATTTAATGACTGTTTTGAAAGATTAACATAAGTAGTTTCATTGTCGACCTAAGTCATTAATTACATTCTGCTCACTTAAATTTCAGCAGATTCATTTGGGCCACTAACCATATTTGCCATTTACATGGCTAACTCGAATGAGAGCTTTATGTGTTCCATTACATGGTAAACCACTTCTCCGCTTCTGCTAAGCCCGCGGTGACACGCTTCAGAGCGGTACCTAGCCCCGCTGTGAAGTGATCTTCAGAGAGGACTGTCTTTCCCTGTGGGTTTTCAGCATCTGGAAAACACTTGTGCACATCATGCAAAGAAAGAAACATTACATTGCTTTCTACAGAAAATACCTTTCCCAATTCACTTCTCCATTCCTTTCCAAGAGGTTTTTAGGTCAGATATTGCTATTCAAAAGTGAAACCTCTCTCTCACCCATGGCTCGGGCAAATGAGCTGTTTGCAGGGAATCTGCTGGAAATTGCAGTGGAGGAAGAAATCTTCCTATAAAACTACAAAACAACTGCAGTCCCAAAATAGCAGTGAGCTCCGGGAAGCCTTTTCTTAGTTACCAGAATTGCTTGACTTCCTACACTAGTTTACGGCAAGACCTGTGTATGCCATGTGCCGTCTTGCACCCAAGAGAGGCTGTCTGTGTAGTCAAAAAGAGTCCTTTCTTGACTGGGCACAGGGATGGCTAAGCTCCACCCCCAAATAATAAAGTAAGGCAGAAGTTTTTAAAATAGCTATGTTCCATTCATTAACTATCCATCATAAGGAAAGAGCTGCAGATTCCTAACAGCAGCTTATCATGGCTCTGTGGTTTCTGATGGGAAAATAAATACATCATGTAAAGGGAATAAAGTGCTTTTCTCTGGTTATCATTCCACTCCAGGCTTTTGTGTCACAGATTGTCTGGCAGACTCTCACAATTGTTTCCTCCTGCAGCTTCTGGAAATGATCTTCTCTTCTCTTCACTAAAGAGAAATATGCCCACAGCAGAGATGGGTTTTATTTGCAGTATTCCTTTGTGTTTTTCCATTTTTCCATTAACTGATTTTTAGCTCTCAATCTGTTTCATGTGTATGAACATAATTTCTGTCAAGACTTTTACAGTGCTCCAGGTAATTGTTGATATGCCCTGAAATCTGTGTCCTATTAATGTATTCATATTGTCGTTAAATCTTTGATAAGCACACTAGATATGAGTCACCCCACGGACTGCATTGAGCAAATGACAGTGCATTTCAGTGGTGCAAATCTGGCTGCACACAAGGAGCTGAAGGAGTGCAGACGTCCTGAGGTCCTAAAGAGGTGGGTCTGATGAAAAGGCACGTACACAGCTGATACTAAGGCTCCCCAAATGGACTTTCCTGTTTGATTTGTTAGAATTCATCTGTGCAGGCTATCATGAAATCTACTATTTGGGGTGGGTTATGGAAGAAAAATATCCGAGACAACTGCTTTTGACTTTGAGTCTGATCATCTATCAAATGAAAGGGAACAGCAGGCATTTGGATATGAGCTAGCTGGCTAGTCCATGCCCAGAGAGTGCTTTTCCCCCTCCCCCAGTCCTCCTCCTTGGTAGCTGAAGCAGTGGCAGCTCCTTCTCCTGAGGCTGCTCTCCCAGCTGCAGGGGGGCCAGATGGCTCCTTCCTCTTGCCACCTCGGAGACACGCCGAGTCCCCACCTGCACAAGGCCTGAGGGTTGGATGCTGGCCTGTGAATTGCAGGAAATTTCACTATGATTCAAATGGATGCCGCTAAAAATAAGCCTTTTTTTTTTGTTGTTCCTAGCCAATGTGACTGCTAAGATCATTTCCTTGAGAGCTGGGGAAGAGCACATTGAGCCTGACGCCTGATGAAGCGGTTAGTCTCTGCCTGGCATCCTTTATTTGATGAAAGACATCACATGTGGAAGGTAGCATTGCTGGCTGTTTTCCTCGTGACACCTGAAATACCTCAGAATGAACGGGTATGGAAATGAGAATTTCCTGCCTCTCCATTGCTTCCAACCACAGAACATGTTTATTTTCTGTTACTTTCTTTAGTGATTTTGGTTGCTTCCTGTGTATGCGGAATTATGTCTGTGCTTGTGATTCATTACATTGCTTACAGGTGTTTAGAGTCTGGAAGCCTTCTGTAAAACGTGATTTGTAAATACAACCTCCATGCGAGATGGGGAGGAAGAGAGGACTCTAGCACTTCACTGCCTGGTGCACTGATAAAGTATGAAGGTAGGAAATAAAAAAATCTGTCCAAAGCAATCTGTTCTCTATTGAAAGAGCTTAAAATGGAGGTTTAAAATTAAGAGGAATAGTAAATTATATATACACATACATTTAAAAGTAAGGTTACCAACTGTTTGGTTTTAAATCATAGATGCCAAACAAATTCCCCCCTTACTTTTGAGAGCGAGCGAGAGCCGGAGGGACTGAGGACGCCTTAACGTTAGGAGAATTGCTCAGGCTCTTCCCCCCAGCCCTTCTGCCCATTCTAGACCATCAGTTCATGTTTCCCTCTGCTCGAAGCATGTAAGCAGAATCTGGCAGCTAAATGCCGCAGGAAATGAAATGGAGCAGTCCCATGTGAGATGTGGTGGGAAATAGAGAGTCAGTTTTTAATCTACTTTTCTATAACTTTGATGTCACTGACTTTGCAACTTATCTGTATGTTTTTTCCTGCATATTTCCTAGTTTTAACCACTCCCAGAACTGAGGAAACCAATGCTGCCATAGAAGAAAGATGTTGACTATAACACGGCAGGGTCAATCAACAGTATTGAACATTTTAGATCCAATACACAAATCTTTTGACTCTATCACTGGGTGAGATAACAGCTTGTCACTCTGTTCGCAGAGCAGCCATATGATGAGAACAAGATGAGTTTCTGCTAGCAGTGGAAGGATGGGGAATCTGGTGATCCGTGGCTCCATCAGGGTCTAAAACAGAGCATGCTGTCTGGTGCAAGCCCAAGGCTGTGCTCCTCTCTTCCCCCTTGCCAAGTGCAGATTCTTTCTGTCTCATCCCAACACTCTCTTCCCCTTCTCTGCTTTGAGACACCAATTTCCTTCAAAATGGTTAGAATGAGCCTCTTTTTCTAGCTGGGAATAGTCTCCCTGAAGCCAAAATGGAGATCTGAATCTTGCTTTACTTAAGCACCGCTACTCCGCTGCAACTTTCAACATCCAGCTGTTTTTCCCAATGTCCCACAGATCCAGTCACCTCATCACTGCAGCACCTCACAATGGCTGGGAAAAACAATGGCAAGCAGATTCCTGTTTAGTTAATTGAACTGTTTTGGTAATGTGGAAAAAGCAGAGCGTTCCCCTCCTCCATCAGCTCTGCTCTCTGACACAGCAGAGTATTTTTTTCCCTGCAATGCTTCCAATAAAACTCAGCCTGAGGCGGAGAACCTGGCATAGAAAATTTTAGTCCAAATAGTTAGGCAGAGATCTAAACAACCAAAATAGGATCTTTCAGTGGAAACTGTCGGGGTGACTGACAGTAGGTGGTATTGCCAGCTCTGTCTACCACCGCGTGTATCCAGCCTTCCTGTGCACACTGTGTTCACTGGGGCAAGCTCAGAGGAAACGAAGACTTGAACAAGACGGGTTCGAGTCTTTCGCCATAAGTTGCCTGCAGCTGTTCAGGTGTTTTCCAGTTTATCAGCATCCGTGGCAGGATGTAGCATAATGAATGCAGAAGTATTATTAAACAATTAGCCAGGTGACATTTTTGGATTTTATATTACCCTCTAGTAAATGTGTAACACTCATACATTAGTAAGTGATTAAGTATTCTGCTGGGTCTCAGACCATAAGTAATTATGTGTCGTTTTAAATACAGCCAAAGCAGCAATGTAAAATGTTTAAATGAAAAAGGGAGAAAGTAGAGAAAGACAGACAGTTCTCAAGAAGACAGGAAAAAACTCATACTCATGATCTGCACTGGCTTATACTTAGAAGATACTGGTGTAGCATAATGCACTTAAAATTACAGCTGCATCAATACCTGATAGGAAAAAATAATTATCCTTTTAGCTCAAACCAAGAAGAAAACTCTAATGTTTTTACTGAAATAAAAATCCTTCCGAATGTCTTATACAAGTCTTCCAGAGGTTAATCACATAAATAGCTCCTTGTCATGGCCAAGCGTTAAGTAAGAGTGGCCTTCTCTACAGACCAAGTGGCAAATAGCCTCTCCCACCTTCTAGTCAAACGAATACCATTTGTAATCCACTCCATCCCACCAGCTCAGCCTTCCTCCCTTGTTAGGGGGGAGCTTTATCCCAGAACATCCCCGTCCCTCCCCCAAAGTACTCACAGTTAGGAAAATGATACTTGTTTGCTGACTTGAGACTGAAGCAGAACTGCCACCTTGCCCCCACCAGCCATTTGTGTCCTTGCTGTGTTAGACTAAATAGACTAAGTGTACTACTAGTAGTAGTAATAGTGGATGACTAAGTAGTGCATTGCTCCAAGAGTGAGTGCTTGTTACCCTTCCCTGTTTGACAGTGGTGGAGAGGGATGGAAGCAAGTTCCATCACAAAATCCACATGCAATTAAAAACAATAAAAACAACAACAATAAAAAATATAGCTGGACTTGTTTTCTACCACCTCCTCCACAGACTCATCTCTGTTCATCCGGTGGGTTGCATGTTCATAAGAACATCCTGCAAAATGATTGGGACTATCTAGAGATGATCTGGTAGTCCAGCATCCTTTTCCAGTGACATAAGGCTGGCTGTCCCAAAAACAGCTCTCAGAGTGGCCAGGTGGCAACAGAAGCCTCAGGAACTTACCAATTTCATGCAACAGCTGGACTGGTGCTGGAGTCCTAATGGGAGAATAAGAGCAAGGCTTCACTGCCTGGTGCAGCTGTGTCTCTTCACCTTTTCTGGGGTGCCTGGTCTCTGATGGCTCTACCTCACACACCTGTACAAAGAGGGTGAAAGGTCCCAAACCACTCTCAGCTAACACCGAACAGGCTTAGCTGAAACAGTCTCAGTTAAACTTCAAGGCAGAGTTTTTTTAACCTTGACTGTAGGAGGCTCTGTGTAATTGATCTGTAGGATAGAATGAGTCCTGAGAACACTTCAATATGGAGACAATATTTAGCTGGAAATCTAATGTTATTGTTTCAGTACTGCTGGTTGGAGGAAGATTGGCATTTGCCTTACTGTTCTTGCTCTGTGTGTCCCTTCCCACCCATGAACTGCTTAAAGTAATTTTTCAAGCCACACCAACTCAGACTCCTGGAAACTAACCTTGATGGATGATGTAATCTGAATGATGGATTCCTGTATCTACTTCTAGAGTAGAAGCACCTTAGCTTTCCTTCTTCAGATATTTTACAACCAGCAGTAACAATGAAAGAAAGCAAGCAAAGACCTTGAAAACTATTCACATTTTTCCTATTGCTATGGAAATGAAATGGTTTTTTTTTTTCACACATCAGTACATGCTGTTATGGTTTATTATGAAACTCTGGTTAGGCTTATCTTCTTATAATGAAGAGCTTTATGTGACTTACGTAACCTCTCTTGAATTGTTGCAGAAGTGGTAAGTCTAGACTGTGAAGTAATGCTTTACAGTACGATTTTAACTTGAGATATTTTGCCTCTGTGGTCACAATAACAAGGGCTTCTCTGCCTGCCTGAGAGAAACTTGGGTGGGTTATTTGAAGGCTACAGAAAAACAGCTACAAGTGATGTCTCCAGGCAGACACTGACGGTACAAGAAAGACATCTGAAAGACATCTCACTATATTCAATGAAGACAATGCTACAGGTGTGTCCTTAGATGCAGACATCCCCCTGGAGATCCCATTACATGCTGTTAATCTCACTTCTGTGATCTACCATGTAGACTTCTTTTACACTGTGCTGGGGGGATCTCTTAATTTATTTTGTAAGACTCTGCCTTTGCTCTTCTCAATATCCATACCCAGACCAGCTGTGGAAGCAAAACACCTTTTTCCTTAGAGTATTAAGTAGGCATTATGTCCTATCACATACTCCATGAACGGTCAGATATTTTGGAAAAGCTGAAAATTAATTAATCCGTGCCTTTTCCATGCTATAAACGTTGAGTTTGTTGAAGTCCTACAGAGAACGTCATTTTGAAAAATACGTGCCACGTGAGGCAGCTCTGACTGTGTCTAGTGCCATCCCTTGAGCTGGTCAAGCCTAGGTGTGGTGGAAAGGTGTTGGTAGTGGGTGGGCTGCAGGGTGGCCTCTGAGGAAAGACTGGGGGCTGCCCCGTGCTGGACACAGCCAGTTCCAGCCAATGGCCCCACCGCAGGACACAGCTGAGCCCACTGTCCAAGTTGGTGGTGCCTTGATGAAATCATATTTAAGAAATGGCTTATTTTCTGTCAGGGCAGAAAAATACAAACTGAATGATGGGGCCTTCTTTTTCCCTGTACAATAATCAGGAGAAGAGACAAAAGCGACAACCTCTATTAACTCCAGCCCCTCCCAGGAGAGCTTAGGAACGTGCCTTGAGGACCTTCCTTGGGTGCCCAAGCCCAACTACTGGCTGGATGCTCAGCTGAATCCTGCTCACTCACCTGCCCAGGAGGAGTTTCCAACCTCATGCTCAGCACTTCCCGGGAGCCTGAGGCCCGAGGGACCAGACGGAGAGGTCACTCATGCCCTACCTCCCCCTGAGTTAGCTAGGTTCTGCTAGGTCTTCTGTCATTTAGCTTTCACTGTAAATGGCAAAGAGTAAGGGAAGGTTCAGGATCAGACCAAATGGTCCTGACAAATAGCTCTTGCAGCTGCTGTTCATCCAGCTCTCTGCCTGGGCTCATAAACTAGAAACTGCTGTTGCAGGCTGGCTGCTGAGAAAGAACTATTTGCCACTTCTGGCTCTGGATTCATCTAATCTCTCTGCTACTAGTGCCAGTCCTGCTGAGTCAGTTCCCTTTTCTGCTGGACCGGTGTCTGTATCTCCTGGCTTCGCGATTCCTGCATTATCAGTTTATCAATTTTCAAGCACCTTTGAGCAAACAGGGGAGAGCGGGGTCAAAACCAGAGACAACACCTTTGTATTTCATTACTGGAGGTCTTTGGCAAAGCTGTATTAGATGAGAAAAAATAACCAGCACACCATTGCTTCCTGGACTTCATGCAAAAACTGCCATGCAATCCATCAATCTACTGTCAACTGATGCAGGTGCAAGCTAATGGGTGTTTTTCTTTTTTTTTTTCCTGCTTAAACAGTGAATATATTTGCTGGAGTGGTGTTTACTGATCAGCTTCAGCTATCACTGAAGTCTTTTTTCACAGACAGTATGGCCTCTTGAGATCCATACAGGAGCAAGCAGCAAGGAGGTTGCATTCCTCTTTCTGCTATGGAAAATGCGAGGTCTCCAAAACCTTGTCTTCCACAAGGCTCAGCCTGCTCACAGAAGAGGTGCTTTGCTGACCTATCTCTGCCAGACAGACTTCTGTCTGTTTTGGGAGTAAGCCATCTTGGAAACTAGCTACGTGCAATCCTACTTGGGAGTGGATTGTCTCTGGGTTTTTAGATACTGGGAAGAAGCCTGACTTTGTGTCTATTATCTGGGTTTATATGGGTGCTGGGACCATGATTCTGGGTTGGAGACAGCATTAAAAGAGAGAAATTATAGGGTAGATTTGCCTATATCCAGACAATCATAGGAATAAACACCTAAGGTAGTTCATATTTGGTGTGGAATTGCCAAATGTTGGCCGGTTCTGAGGTAGGGTGGGAGAGAGAGGGGGGTAGTGCTATAGAGGTGTAAGTGTGGCCAGGAGATCTACTGGGAAGGGCTCAATCCAGGCCAGTATTCATCATCATCAGGCTGAAATTTTAGAGGAGAAGTGTAATGGAAATTAAACACACAGTAAGGGTTTTGAAGAGTTGCCTATTTGATGTAAATTTCTGTTTAAATTTCTCTCTTTTTGTTTAATGGGGACAAGACCAGGCCATTAAAACCAATGAATAATTTCTAATAATACTTGGTGGCTAATTTTAACATATTAAAAATCTGTGGTACTATTGAAGTAGAAAACTTTGAACACTAACCATTTTGCTTTGTCAAAATATTGTAATTTCACTGTCTTTGATTTAAATGTAGTTCCTTAAATCTCAGCTACACATAAAAAGTGAGTCATGAATTTAGATGGCACAGATTAAAGTCTAACCAAAAATATTCATCATTTTCACAGAAGATATTGATCATGTCTGTCCTTTATATTGCAGCTATATGTAATACAATATGACTGTTACTGTCAATAGGTTATGTTCACATGAAAGGGAGAGATTCCAGTAAAAATACTGCCTTTCTTGTTGAATGTCCATGTACCTGCAGAGCATGTATTCTTTTAAAAATATCTGTGATTGTTGCTCCCATGTTTTCTGTTTTCCTTTCTAGTAGGGAGGCACTTTGCGTTCTTTGCCCAGTACACGTAGCCTGGCCATTTCTGAAAGATGCATTAAAGTAAAACATATTAGGTACGTGTTAGGTAGGAGCACAGAAGCAAACCAAAGGTTTTTTTTTCTGAGTGGGAAAATGTTGAAGTTGCAAACTCTAACTCTAAACCTAAATACCTGAAGTGACCTACTTATCTGGACACACATAGTTCCTTCTTCGAATGATAGAATCTTCCATAGAATCTTCCTCTTCCACCTCTACTGTAAGGAGCTCTTTGCACAGACCTTCCACTGACTTCAGTTTCATCAAGATCTCTGCTACCTGTGTAGCCATGTGCTTCACGGTTTTGTTCAGTAATGGCAATAGTTTCCAATATATGTAAATATATGTAGGTTCCTGGTGTATATATGTAAATGTGCGTGTATATATATATGTTCAAGAATCACAAGAATCCTGCCTTGTGAAGATTTCAGGAATACACTGCCAGGATACTGGCTACAGGGAAGAGAGATTAGGGCGTGTTGTAGGGATCCTTCCCAGCAGTCTCGTACTTGCATTTTCTTTTACATGGTGCAGCATGTCTCCTCCTAAGAGCTGGTCTCCAGGCCCTGCATGTGCCCTGGGGTCACGGAGGTGCAACAGGTAGGGTTTCAGTTACACCAGGCTATTAAGCAGACCTTGCAACACAGAAGGAAGTTACTTGCATATTCATTCCTATCTTTTAAATGCTTGTAATGTTGCAGCAATGCTTATGTATAATTCATTCTCTGTCTTCTTTCCTCAGGTCTTTTGCATTTGTTGGCATGGTGCTTCTAAATATAAGATTTAATGTCGAGCTCTGACCCATCGCTTCCACATTTCATATAGTGAATCACAAGCTTTGTTTCTCTAAATAAACAGGGTCTATCTCACTTGATTTTCTGGGACTTGTTGTCACCCCATGTGCAAATTATCATCATGGTTTTGCCACTGACCTGCTGCCATCTTAAGATCTTTATACTGTAAAATATTTTTCTCACACAACTTCCGTGCTGTTCCCAGAAGAGTCGTGTTAGCATATGTGTGTCAGTTTTTGGGGATTTAAGTTGATGCATAATCAGTTTTAACTTCCGTGTTGGGTTTGGGTTTTTTTGTTTGCTTGGTTTTTTCCTCTTTACTTTTTTCTTTTTTTCCTTCATCTGGGCCTTTTTCTCCTTAACTTGCCTTATTTCCACTCATAATTTTTGTAGTCTTAGTTGAATCTTCACACACTGATCCTCTTCTCTTTCCTGGACCCATTTCACCCTTGACCAGTCTTTTCTATTGGGCAGTTCCTCTCTTGTTGGCCTGAGATGCTATCTGCTAATGTGGGAGTCTAAGAAAATAAAGGATGATCATCACAAAATGGGGTAGTTAAAGCTGGTTGGAAAAAGCCACGGTGGTGAGGAAAGAGGAGATAAAGATCTGAATACGTGGCAAGACGGAGAAGACTCACTGCTTCTGAAACAACCAAAACAATGTTGTAACAGGAGATGAAATCATCTGGAAAATGGCTATAATTCTCTCTCTAAAGCAATCTCCTACTAGGTAAAGATATCAAGATGACCAGCTAAAATACATACGAGAGAAACCTGCTGCATTTTTCACTTCAAGACACAAAACACATTCTTGTAGAATATCCAACTGTTTGTTTTTTGGTTTTGTTTTTTTTTATTTATAATTTCCTTTCCTGCTGCTCTTTTATGGCTCCTATCTCTCATGCAATAGATGCATTTGTACAGTTTTCTCCCCCCACTTTTGTAGAGAGTCAAGAAGGGCAAGTGATAATATCAAAACCAACCTTGAGATCCAATAGAAGGTGACATTAGATGACACCATGCTAAGCTGCAAGGAGATGGTCAGGAAGCCACTGAAGCAAGGTAGTTAGCAAAGTGCCCTAAGAAGGGGGAAATGCTGAAAGGAGGGCTAGAGACATGCATAATGCTTATTTGTCCTGAAGCAAGGTTGATATTTTATGGTAGTGACATTTTATTTTTTTCAATAAAATGAGAGGAAGAACAGTAGCTTTCAGTGCGGTAGGTAATTCAGTGAAGGAAAAGTAGCTGACTGTAATGCTGAGAGATGCCCTGTGGAATGAATGTAAGGTGAAAATTGGAACTGGGAAGAGATCTAGTGGAGTGGGTCATTTAGTTAAAACATCAGCTTAACATTTGTTTAACAGAGAACAGAAGAACTGATGAAGTGTTGAAAGGTTATTGAGGGCAACAGCAGATCTGAGTTTAAGACTGTATTTAACAGGCGTGTGTCCTGTGGTACATTTAGTAAGTTATTCTTTTAATATGGCACTATTCCTTGAGCTTCTAATAGGAGGCTGAACACAGTGCTCAAGTGAAAAATAAGCAATAAAGCTGTTGGCAAAGAAAACAAAGCCAGCCTAAAAGCACTATTAATCCTCCTACCTGAAACAAAAAAAGATGAAATTTATATATTAGCTGCAAGAGGATATTGTTACTGCAGTGTTGTAATGTGTCCCACTCTAAAGTTAAGAACTTACATTAACCTTTAGAAAACAACTTATTGTAGGTTGACGCCTAAAGGAAGAGCAGCAGCAAAGGCAGTAAGATGGATGACTAGGAGATTGTTTTCTTGGAAGAAAATCTTGTAGACCCCTCTTTGTAGTGCTCACTGGGGGAAGCAGTGTTTAGAGAACTGGTGGGTTATTATTATGAGAAGTCATCTTTTATCTAAATTTGGGACTTTGAATCATCCTTGCCTTCTTTGATTGTTATCATAAAAGACTGTCATTAATTTGGTGGCAGGCAGCAGCTTTGTGTATCC
Source organism: Calonectris borealis (assembly GCF_964195595.1). Classification (NCBI taxonomy): domain Eukaryota; kingdom Metazoa; phylum Chordata; class Aves; order Procellariiformes; family Procellariidae; genus Calonectris; species Calonectris borealis. The sequence goes on from NC_134315.1 coordinate 28,021,899, forward strand.
AGCTTTACATCACAGGCTTGAAAGAAAGTTCATTGCCACAATTATTTTTGAACTCAGTATTTATCTCCAGTACATCCTCCAAACAGTAACAGCACAACAAGATCAAATAATTTTGCTCTTGATCATATAAGTACTGCAGATGGAGAACTGTCTTTCACTTTGAGGTACTGTGTGGAACATCCACTTTCTCTGTGAACAGCTTCTTTCAAATTTCTTGTAGCTGAGCAGGCACACATCACTTACCTCTTCACCTTGTTTATAATACTGTTTTCCCCTACGTAGGGACAGTGATTCTGTCTCCCAGGTCTCACTACAAGAATGAAAGCAGATGAGACACTCCAGAGATCACAACTTTGAAATCAAATCAGAGTTCAGATTCTGTTCAAGGTCACAGTGCAAGTATTTTTTGTAACTACATTTCTGTTCATACACTTTGCAAACCTAGAATTATATACCAAGAAATGGTATAGCAATCACTGGTTCCGTGTGGCCATGACCAAGTGACCTTGGTACAAAACTTCAGTTTGTTCAAACCACTGTTATTGTACTTTCATTTTTATAGTGGCTAATTCAACAACCTTAGGAAAAACACTCAGCTGGGAGGTGTAGAGAATGTCTTAACGCTATCGTTGCCAGGTGCTCCAGGCTGCTATTGTTTCTTATGTCCTCGTCTTATTCTCAGTAGAAGCCAAACTTATCAGTTTCGAAGAACTCAAAGGATTTTACTTAGAACTCTATTTTGATTTTGAAAAAAAAAATAATTGCTTTTGTCACCTTTCTGAAAACACACTAAGACTGTCTGCTGCCCTGTTAGGCAACTTAGGGTATTACCTTATTGTCAAGTGTCAGTTTTGCAATGAAATTTTAGCTGGAGGTATGGAAGAAATAAATTTAAGTTAGACATATACAGAAATCCTATTATGTATATGAGAAACATGCATCTGCATTGTGTTAAAAGTGTCAAAAATAGACATCTGCAATTTCTGTGAACTGTTTTAAAGGAGATTAAATGTCACAGGGCACTTTGTACTGTCAGGCAAAAGTATTCCATATACATCCCATATATTTGGTCTTTTGTAATGGTTCTTTTTTCCCATAAATGAGAAAAAAGGTAATGTAGTAAGAAAATAACTCAGATTGCTTTACACTAATTGTATTCCAAAACATATTGCGTTTTTAGATAACATAATTGATGGGGAGTATTTAGCATAATTTCTTCATGTCACATAAAACTTTCATGTTTTATAATGTTTTAACTCTTCAGAAAGAAGATCTGAAATCTGCATCAAAGAGATGCAAAGATGTGACCATATTTGTACCAGAGTTTCAGGTTTCATTTGCAATTTCACACTTGGGTGTAATTTAATGCTCAGGTGATTGATTATCTGCCTATTTAGTTAGACACTTTTAGTTGCAATCATACTAACTTGCACAAAATCTCAGTAAAGGAATGGATGATTTGCACAAACTTTTGTGTAACTATAGTTTAAAACTCTACATTTATCTCTGTCTAAGGCACTGATGTAGTTAGTCATTACAGTAAGGAAATAAAATGAAACAAATTCTTAATCCCTAAATATTTTTTTTCTATTTCTTTTGAGATTTTCTGGGAATTGCAAGAGTAAAGAAGAACATCCCTAGACCTCTATTATTGGTTATTGCTTGAGCCTGAATATCAGGTTAGAAAGACTTTTGGTCCTCTGACTTGATACAGCCCTTTATATGTTTTTAAGAAAGCAGTTTCCAAAAAATGGAATTTTTCTCTTTTATAAAATACTAAATCAATTTCACTTTGCAAGGAAGTAGCCACTCTTTCAATATCGAGATACTTGGGAGGTATAATAGTGCTCCAGTATAAAGAAGAGTGAGTTATAAACTTCTGTTGTAAAATACCTGGATTCATTTTATAGAGTGTCTTTTGCACTTATAAAATAAAGATAATGGAGCCTGTATTCTCAGTGCATCTGAAATGCATTCATTTTCAAACTTATGTGTTCAAGAGCTACTGTATTATTACCCTGTAAATTTGATTGCAAAAGGAATGAACCATTTTCTCATGTGTGTTACTACTGACTTTCTTTCTCCTGATTGCAACAATCCTGAGACATCCTTCTAATCTCTGGAGGAGTTAAAAGATTAAAATAAAGCAATCATGCATCATGTGCCTGAAAACTTGGTTAAGTAAAAGTAGCATTGATTTATTTATTTTTTACAGCGTTGTTGATGTATTGGCTGTACTAGGAATTACAACAAATAGACTTCTTCTTCAGTTTTAATTAAATGTGACTGGCTTAAAATGTGAAAGTGGTAAACAGGAATCACAAATTGTTGTTTGCCTGAGGATGGGGTTTAGCATTTGTAACTTAGAAACACATTTTTAACTTGAAAGTAACATTAAGATTGGCTGTTTCAATATATAGAATATGAATTAAACCCAGGAAAGATACTCAGTCATTTGTGGGCTCACAGAGCTGAACAAATATTGCAGGACATACAGTAAAAAAATTCTGGTAAACATAACCTTCTAGTCTGTAAAGGTATTGCTTGTAAAACCAGAGGTGGCCTCTATAACACCAGTTTCCATACTGCAGTCTGCCAGCCCTGCCAGTGGAACTATCGTACTAACATTCTCAAACAGGAAGATCTACAGTAGAAATGATTACATGCTTCACAAACTCCGCGGTAATGGGGTTTACTTGCAAGAAGCAGGGGTCCATCTTGTTGCTAAAACTGCCATGGCTGGCTTGCTGCTTAGCATTATGGCAGATCCCATCTTCATTAGCTCGTTCATTAAACACCTTATTTTTGTAACTGCAGATATGTGGAAATTTTAATTCATTTGTCTGCTAGACCTTCCTCCGTGCCTCCTTCAGCAGTAAGAGTTGTACTCTTGTGTGGGTCTACTCAGCATAACCTCAGGAAGCCCTAGGGTACTTTGGAAAGGGCATGTGATTTTTGTGTTCCTTTTACACCATTTATAAACCACCTGCTGATGAGAGAAAGGCTCTTTACAGACTGCCAGGTAGACTGAAGCTCACTTGGCTTTCATTGGTAGGGGACTCTTCATGGCCAGATGACAAGACTATGAGCTGACTGAAACACGATAGGACACATGCAGCCTCTTCAGCTCTGTCATATTGACACTATTCTGCCTTCTCTTAATGGAGATATTTAAGAAAAAATCTATGATGGAATCTCTCAAGGGAAAAATGATACATTTTAGCCGGTAAACTGGTGTCAAGAGAACTAAACTAGGATTAATCTGGCTCATATTGAAGATGATGGAATTCAATATTCACTGAATATTGAATGTAATATTCAATACACTGTAACATTCGTTGAATCTGTGAGATGCTTTCCATTGACTGCCATGGATTTGGCTCAGAGCTTTGTTATCTCTTTTTGCTGGATCATTCCACTTGGCCTCAAAACAGGCAAAACTGTTTTTCTCAAGTAAATCAGAGAAAATAATTAAAGCACTGCTTTATCCATTTTCCCTGGACTTACTTTCTGCCTCTTGGGAAATAGATTGTATTTCAGTTTAAGAAAATCTTATTGATGAATACATGGACTTTGATATTTTTATTCATATTACTAAAAATATGTCATTATTGCTACTTTTTTTGTCAAGGTGAAGGAAAATAAGAGAGTTCCACCTTGAGCTATGTCCAGGTATTGCAGATAATTGATAGCCTCCTTGGTGCTGTGTGAGCACATTTGAAAATTAAGAAAACTATCTCCAAGTTTGTGATGGTGTATAACTTGAGATGGCAAAGCATATACTCACTGAAAGGGAAGGAAAGAAAGGTACCATGTTTATTGCAATTTCATGCCGGAGAAGTGTACTATATGATTTATCATGTCTTCCAGCTGCCATATAAATCTTTTTTCTTCCACATCAATGGCAACTTTCAGTGTTGATTCTACAAAGACAGATGCAAATGTCGCTTGCTTTCTTGCAGTCAGTGGGACTCCCCATAATGACCAATATTATGCTTGTGCTTGCAGGTCTGAGCAAGTAGGCACTTGCATTCTATCAAGGTTTTTATTTCTGCTCCAGATAAAAAGATATGTTTCTGACAATACATACAATTCACAGTAGTGAAAAAACATAACTATGGGATGTTCAGCGTCTCCTGTGGCAGTGGCTACTCCAGTGCTGTGAAAGTACAAAATAGGCAAATATCCTGTTGGAGGAACATTGTCATAAAACTTGAGACTTTTGTTTACAGATTGGCTTTTTTTTTCATTTTACTTGTGTTCCCATTTTTTAAGTTCTGGTTTCTTGGTAGGGTCTATTAAAATTCCTGTATTTTTAATTATTGCTATCATCAAAAATTAAAACTCATAAGAAATACGAAAATTGTTGAGGAAATACTTCTTCTATAGTTGCATTACTACCTTCATATATTTTTTTTCTTTATGGTCATTGATCTTACATGTTTTTTTCTTCACAGATGTGGCAATTTAAATTCTTTTAATCATCCTTAATGTTCTTGATGCATTTTTTAAAATTACTTTTTACATTTGCTGCTATGGCCTCTTGTAATTATGATTTTTCTCTGAGAAGTATATTATATAGTATGACTTATACTTCCTCCATTTTATTCACATTGGATGTAACAGTGAAAGCCTGCTTTTATTATCTCATATCCCAAGCACATTAAGACCTGCATCCTTAATTGAATTCTAAACATCTAAGCTACTGCAAAAGTTGCTGTCTCTCATAGCTTTATGTGGAGTCTCGGGATGCTTGGAGAATCTCAATAAAGCCTTCCTTCTCGAGCTAGATTATGGTGCTCTTTCTGGGGAAAAAAGTAAAATTGGGACTATGAAAACACCAGAATTCACAAGCCAAAGACAAAACCCACCAGCATTTTAACTCGTAATTTTTAAGCCAGCCTGTCTAAAGGCTCAGCATTTATCAAAGAGACAGTGGTGCTGCCACTGCTTCTCTATGTGTTATCTCCTTGTCTGTAACGTTTCCAGAATTCTTTGTGTACTCTGGTTCCCTCTGTTGTGCAAGGTGTGAGTACTTGGGTCCAAGGAGAACTTTGTCCAGTTGACATAGATAGTGGGGATATATATACACATAGGCTTTGAGTTAACGGGAATTCTATGTTAATATTTATAGTTTCTTGTGTTATGGTTCTATATGTAATCACAACCATATTTATTACACTGATTTTGCCATTAGTTTTCAAATATGCATTTTTTTTTTCAGAATTTGCCGATAGACAACTCAGGGGTATCTGATCCCAGGATTAGGCATAATGTGCCACCTTATAAATACAAAATTTTGAATTATATGCAGTAGGTGTGATGACAGTCTACAGAACGTAACACTCTCCAAAATAAACTTTCTGTGTCTATTATCTTTGGCTCAGCACTTTCTAGAAAAATTTTCCTCATCGCTTTTCTTCATAGAGAAAGCCAACGACATTCTGTCTATAGCTCACCTTTTTTCATCTTTTTCTTATTCTTCCTACTGTTGTATTTACTGCTTCACTCCTATTTTTCAAATAATGCTGCAGTAAGAACAAGTCATTGGCCAAGGACAACTACCACCTAATACTGCAAGAACAAATAAGGAAAACAAAGGCAGAGAAGAAATTTTCCAATTTGTTTCCTAGCAGTGACACAAATCTTTAATAATGTTTTCATTGATTACACTCTCTTGCTCAGCATTTACGCTAACAGAAAAATTATTACAGTCTGTAATGTGCAGGACTCGAGCACTGATGAATGATTTACTGTGCCTATCAACTACTTAATTAGAATTAATTATTCATAGACTTCCCTGATGAAAGACCTCATTATTACAATAACCATATAATGTAGGTTGTCAGTGTTTTCTGAAATACCTTGCCTAATGGGGTTATGGAAATTGCTTGTGATTTTAGTCTAGCAAAAACAAAGATTAGAAAAAAGCCCTGAAATGTGGTCTGACAGAAGCTTCTCATTGCTCTACATCAAGGCAATCCAGCAGATTGCACAGCCTGGTGCCTGGCCCAGAGCAACCCCTCCATAGGAGCACGGGGTGAGGACATGCCGTTGTCTGAGCAGGCTGTGAGAGATGCGGTATGTTCCTAGGGAGGCTGTGGCAGGACCTCAGCAAGCACGATGCAGGACTGAAATCTGAGGAGGATGGGAGCAGGTGAGTGACAGTTCTGGCTGCAGGCAGACCTCTGCAGACTGCTGAGGTGCTGGGCTGAAACCTTTCAAGAAGCTAGTGCTTCTCTAGAGAATGCTTACTGGCATTAACTAATGCTAGCAGATGTTAACTTGTGGCAGGCAGGAGGAGGAGAGCAAGGGTGGCAGGTTCTCTGAGGCAGCTGGAGAGCCAAGGCTGTCTCATGGAGCTTGAGAGTCCTCAGGGTGAAAGCCATGAAAATTCCTGGCATTGCACACTTGCCTTGCAGATCTAGATGAGGTGTTGTCTTTGGTAGAAAACCTCTGCCTTGATCATCCCTGAACATCTTCCCTTTTTGAGGTGTTCCTTAGAGTTTCCAGTTAACTCTAAAAAGCACCCACTTATTTTAGGGTTGAGTTCCTTCTATTTCAGATGAGAAGAAATGGCAGAAACACGGTAGGACAAAGTTAAGCTCCCTTGAAAGGAGTATTTTCTCTGCCATATGCTGCCTTTGTCTTCATCAACTACATCGTAGCATGGCAGCAGCCCCTGAGGAGAGGTCAGTGCAAACGAAATGCACGGCACAGAGAAAACCAAGTTGTAACAGCTATGTGGCTGCATATATCGTAGGAATTCCAGGGCCATTAGTTTTAATTAGGTAATTGTTAAAAAGATATCATTCACATAACATGTTCAAGCCTTTACTCTCCGATTACTGGAAGGACACTGAATTAGCAAAGGCTGTATAAACGAGGCTTGAGGACTCTCACTTTGGCAGTGTGCTCAAACCCAAACTGGAGAGAAAATGACCTGTTTATAGCTAGAACTGAAACTATTGATATGTCATTGTTTTCTTGCTCATGGTGTAAGTTGTAGTTCCTTATATTTACTTTGTGACCAACAAAAAGCTTTCAGAATTCCTCTTTTGCATTTTTTAGATAGCATGTCCCAATTGCGCTATGGTATCTGATGCGTCACAGGAGAAAGAAACAAACAGGATTAGTTTGTTAGTCAGTGTTTTATCTAGACCAGAAAGAGAATGAAAGCAGGCTGGGAATGTGGCATCTTCTTACAAAAGTGAATTTCTGCGATGAAATATAAGGTCTAACTCCTTATTTTATCTTGGTGGTCTTTGGGCAGCAGTGTCTTTGGTGGGACATTTCCCAGCAAAATTGGATCTGAACTTTTAGATATTCTAGATCTATTTTTAAGCTGCCTGGAAAGATGTCTGAGCCAGGGCAACGAGCATCTATCCATCTATTCTTGGGAATGAGGCTAAGTTTACCTAACTGATGCTGTGGATTAACTAGAGTCATGGAGGAAGATCTCAACCTGTCTAAGCAGTAAATGATCTGAACTACTTTCTGTATTGTGATTGATGATGGCTGTCAAGTCAAGCTGCTGAAGTATCTCACTTAGGCTTATCAGCAGGGGTGAGATCCACTGAATTGTTCAGGCTGGGTTTCATCTGGAGCAACCTTTTACTGTTCGGCACATACCCATAAATGTCTACTAAAGCCAAAGGCCCAGCTGACTGCTCTGATGATCGCTAGATCGCTGGCTATTAGCTTAGTGCCATTAAGGTTGTGAAGATAAGAGTTACCTCTCACATGAAAATGCAAGTTGCAGAAATGTGGGGAAGGAGGAAGAAAAGGAGAGGGTTGGGAAAGAAGAGGAAAGGAAGGGAAATGGAGCAATCCCCTTCCTCCTTCTGCAAAGAACATGAGATATTTTGTGCAGTTAGTATTGCTCATCTGACAAAAACCATTTAAATAATTTTGAACTTTCTGTGAAGTTAGTATTAAATAGCAGTGCTTAGAATAGCACACCATTATTAACTCTGCAATTGTTTCGAAGTCCCCGCTTTCCTCCCAATCCACACATTACATAGACACAGTTACTGTTATTTTTATGCTTAACTCCCAGTACATCTGAACATCTGAACATCCCAGAACAAATGAACAAAGTAGGATGCTCATATAATGGAATCAGGAAAAAATACATACATTATTGAATTCTGCTTCAGTTACACAGGTCTATAGCATGTATGGGGAAACCTGTTCCTCAGCTCTGGGCTGAAACTGGTTCAACTGAGGATAATAGCAGCCCTTTTAGCTTTTTCAGTATTTGAAAATACAGAAATCAATTTGACAAATTTCTATTGACTTGCTTGCATGAAATTATTGCGCTATCATCGGTTTTTCACAGAAGTAGATGTAAAGCTATAGATTTTTGTCCGAGCCTGTCAAATAATCATGGTCATCTTGTAAATGACAAAAAGTTGTTTTTACCCAAGCGTTCTTGCTGTGATGTTGCTGGGTGTCCTGCTGACACAGAGCTGGCGGGAGTGAGATATTGCTGCCCTCAGAAAATACCCCAAGCTTGTAGTGCCATCCAGTTCATTCTGTCAGGGGACGGTGGAAATGATGGAGTAGCCACTTCGGTGTGTTTATTTACTGGGAGGCATACCCTCGTGTGGCAGGCTGCGTGTATTGCACCGATGCGGAAAAGGAGAGGCTTGGAAAGCTTCAAAAGGCCTTTGACACTACTGTGGCAAAATTCAACATGAGTAGATGTTATGACATACATCTAGAGGAAGGGTTGGCTGCCAGAGAAAGGGAAGAAACTGCTCCATCGCTTTCCTGTTTCTTTCTGTGAGCTTGAGTGGGGATGAGCTCAGCAGAATTAGGCCTTGTGGGTTTTTGTTTTTCCCCAGATATTTGGGAATGGTCATCTGGGATGGTACTAATAACAAGTCAAAACAACTCTTAGCTTCCTACAGGAAAAAGTATTCACACTTATGCCCGTGACTCAAATTAATTTCGCTTACCATATGAGTCAAATATGAATCATGATGGATAGAAGCATAATTCCTGATTGTCTTGTGATTATTTGCTCTTTCTGAAAGCCCTGTGTATATGTTTGGCTAAAATTTTTTAGTGGTATGTCAATATATTTTAACCTGTCATTACATTTTTGAACAACAAATATTTTTCTTTACCGTATATGATAGTATCTTCAATATTTTTGTTTTACAACTGTCCGTAACTCACCATTTATACTGCCATAAAAGCATGCTAGGTCTATTGTGAGGGATCAAGGCACAGTTTAGGCCAAAGCTAGCATGGGCATTGTAACAATAAGGTTATAAAATGTTTCTGTCACCACTTTGAAGTGTATTTACTTGCACTGGATTTCATAACGTGCATTCCTTCTTAGGGAGCTGGGAAAACAACGCAGTCATATCTACATTAGGAAGAAAATGTGGGTCAAAACTAACATGACCGACAGGCCTGGGGAGAGAGTAAGAGAAGTATAAACACGATGTTTTGTGCTGGTGTTTTACAAAATGAATATGATTGTCACTAAGGAGAGATTTGTTTTGGCATTCCTAATGCACGGCAATGGCACTCTTATTTAACTCTCACTAAATACTGTTCTATTGGATAAATTTCACTTTTTTCCCATGCAAATTTCAGAATTCAGTTTGCCATTATTAAGGAGTCTGAGTTTTACTGGGGCTATTTTACTGACAAATATCTGATTTTAAAATATGTCTGACTAATTAAATTCAGGCTTAACGAAGACACAATATTTACAAATTTTGTACTGTTCCAGGACTGGGTGGTCACCCTGCTGTTTTTCCACAGTGTGACAGTGTAATGGTGGTAATCACAGACTGGGAATGGGGTGACTGTATATTTTTATGAAAACGTAGGTCTATCTTCACTGATTGGAGCCATGTGATGTGGGTTCTTGTAACATCCGCTATATATCACAAGCCGTTATATTTCTTCCATCTATTCCTGGACTGAGCCCAGTCCCTTGGGTGTTTCTGAAAGGTATCCAACTTGATTTTAGGACATTAATGTGCATTTGGCTTTAGTTTCCCATATTCCATGGTGTCTGAATGGAGTTGGACACAAACTCAGCAGAGTATTGTCATGTCTGACTAACATGATGCTGTGCCTGGTTAGAGATCCCTGGGCTAGTTTTGAGCAGGCTGGCATGTGTTCCCGGTGTAGGGTAGCCTTATGCTGAAGTACTAGCACAAATTCTGGAAGCAATTGAGGAGGAGATGACACAGGGAGCAAATAACCCTTGCCTCTCTGCTGGGCTTGTTTGCACTGCGCTGCTGCGGCTGTACGACTTTCCACTGCTAGCTTGCCAAAACTGGCTCCTATCTTGGCCAGTGCTGCAGCACCTCCACATTTTTCTGCTCTAGAGTATTTTCTCCAATCTTGAATAATTTCTTTCACTCTTGCCTGCACTGCATGCAAGCATGCACCTGAACTTTATTACCATACTCTAACACTGGGTTTGTCAATACCAGATCCACTAGCTTGCATTCTTTTTCCAACAATCTAGATGAATTTCTGAAGCTAGTATCACTCAGAGATATTTTTCAGATTCACTCCTTTTCTGATTCATTTGTTTGGGCTGTATAGTTTGTATTCATTATTTCTAGATGTAAAAAACTACATTTTGCCAAGTTGAACTGTGATTTTGAGGTTTGGCTTCCCCCCCCGATTTGTTATCTGTTTCTTAATCTTTTTAACATGCACTGTATTGATATTGTGTAATACTGATTTGTAGTCATATTTTGTCATGTTGCAGTACATCAAATACCTTTCAGAGCTGTGTGGATTACAGCTGCTTAGTTATTTTAAATCAACAAAACTTATGCTCTTAAGGAATGCAATTAGATTTGTTTGACAAAACTGATCTATTTCCCATAAAACCGTGTTGACTGACATTAATCAGATTCCTGCAATTCTTAATCAATTAAATCATGTGTGAGCTTCTCCTTGATTTTATCCAGGACGGATGTCACGCAAAATTATGCTCTTTTTGAATCCTTTTCTTTTTCTGTTTTGCAAACACTTCTTACCAAGAAACCCGTAATAGACAGTGTATTTGTATACAGCAGCTGGGCAGTTGAGAATGCATTAATTAGTATATTACAGCAGTGGCACTTATTATTTATTATGCCATCATCAGAGAACACAATTAAGTTATTGTAGCGTTGCTATGGTTTCCAAAGGAGGTACAGTGCAGACTAATTACCTCAAGATGCCAGATGGTGCTGAATAATTCCTGAGCAAATGCCCCATCACCTCTGCCTCTCCTACGTTTGTATAGTAAACAAAACATTGATAAAATCGAGACTGAGATGTAGTGATTTCCCTTTATAGGTCTCCACAAGTTTCTGTTTGCCCCGAGCATATTTACACTCTTCAGACTTTATTGTTTAATTTTCTCCCATCTGTGCAAAGATCCTAATGAATGAACTGCAAACAAGCATGTAAGAAAACTCTGCTGCTGGACATCTTGACTGCACATGCTTCATCTGCATTATACCAGCAATTTTTGTATCGTCTGTCATGGCTATCCCGAGGATATGTTGGATAGAAAGATGACTGATCCTGTCCACAGGGCAAGTAAGCTGTAAGCACTGTCTACATCCAAGATTTCCCTTTAGCCTAAAAACTCACCACTTTGTGGATCATGGGGACATCCTACAGTGCAGCAATGTAGAGGAACATCTATTTGGAGTTTAAGGCTGACCTATAGGATGCTCCATGTAGCAATGTACATGCAATCATTGGGATTTAAAAAAATTGCAAAGCTTAAAGACAGTGAAGTTTGAGGCCACTCAGTCTTAGAAACAAGGTTTTCTTGTAGATCTGTGCCTGATCTCATGGCTGCTTTCTCTTTCTTCTCTTTCAGTGGCCAATAGGTTAGTTGGGTGTCTGCAAAATCTTCCATTATACAGCCTGAAAGGCAGAGGAATAGATGGACTCCAGGTCTGCGCAGGTAGTAAGTATCAAACTATAATTTTACCATCAGGGGGTACAACAAAATATGAGGCCACAAAGAAAAGTCTTTGGGGTAGTGTGTCACAGAGACGCATGCCATAGTCCGAAAATTCTGGCTATCCTGAGTGTCAGTCCACAACCAGATAACCTGCAGCATCAGGTCAATACAAGTAGGTCAGGCTTTGGGCAAGGGCTTTTGTGCCCTATTTCTGCTACCAGTATCATAGGATTGCTAACACACTACCCTAAGAAACAACCTTTTAATTTAGTATATTCCCCATTCAGAGTTTAAATTCAGATTGGCAGTGTGGTTGGTCTAGGAAAACAGCCATGAAAAACCAGAACAGCAAATGTTTCCCTTCCAATTTCGGAGCTTGCCTATACAGAGCTTGCTTAGGCTTTTCCAAGTATTTGGGGATATCTAATTGATATCTCACTTCTACACAACTTCATGGGGCTTGCTTGTCTCTGAGCTGGTGGGGCTCCAGGTTTTTTTAGCTTCTCTGTGCGGTTTCAGTAATTCCTGTTATGGGGACTCTCATGAGCACAGCTAACAGAGGCAGTCACAGATGCAGCAGTTTGTGTGTCAGTCTCTGAATTCTGCTTCGGAAGCTTCTGGACAAGCTTCTGGACCTCCCCGCTTCTGGGGACAAGGTTCAGGATCACTGGCGAATGTCTGGGAAAACTCTGAGAAACTTAAGGGTGCCTGCTACCACCAGGTAGGGACGAGGTAAGGGGAGATACAAGGGTGCAATCCCAAGGAAGCTTCTAACAAGCATGATCAGCTACCCTTGACCCAGAGTGACTGAAGCCTTTCTTGCAGCTGCCACCAGGTGGGGAGGATCAAGCATTTGCATTTTGCATTTTCCAAGAAGTTGGGGAGGATCAAGCACCTGCTGGGCTGGATGTGTATCCACCCCTTATTCCATACCATTTACGTTATGCTTAGATCTCACATTTTTTGATACATTTCAATTAATCACCACTATCTTTCTTTATATATATACATATATATATATGCACACACAGATATCATTCCCTTAGTCTATGGACTACCCCTTTAAAATGTCCATTGAGTTCATTTAGTCCACAACTTTGGGCTCCATCTGTCATAACAGTCTTTCAGGGCCAGAAGGATGGTGTGTGGTGTTGGGCTGTGGCACCCTGAAGCCAGTTCTCATTTCGGTACTGCTGCGCTCGTCCAGTTCTATCGTTGCACTTTGCTCGGTTTCATCAGAGTTAGTTCATTCTTCATTAATCTGGGTGATTTTCACTGCTATACCATTGATAGCAACCATAAAAATAATGATATACAATATCATATAACAATTGACATCACAAAATTCAGTTCATTGGCTATTTTCACCCAAAATCAAATCCTCTTGAGGTACACACCAGACCTCCCCATCCTTTCGCATCACCCACCAAGTGTACCCAGGTCCTTGTGCAAAAGCAATCCTATGGATGGGTTTTCCCTTGCCAGAGGCAGGAGTAACCCAGACTGTCTTCCCCAGCATATTCCTCATATGCACGACAGGGACTTTATCCCCCTCTACAGTACGTAAGAGTCTTGATTGGGCAGGGCCAGCTCGATTAACAGACCCCCTAGTGTTGACTAACCAGGTGGCTTTTGCTAAATGTGTGTCCCAATGCTTGAATGTCCCACCACCCATTGCCCTCAGTGTTGTCTTTAGCAGTCCGTTGTATCGTTCGATTTTCCCGGAGGCTGGTGCGTGGTAGGGGATGTGATAGACCCACTCAATGCCATGCTCTTTGGCCCAGGTGTCTATGAGGGTGTTTCAGAAATGAGTCCCGTTGTCTGACTCAATTCTTTCTGGGGTGCCATGTCGCCATAGGACTTGCTTTTCAAGGCCCAGGATGGTGTTCCGGGTGGTGCCATGGGGCACAGGATATGTTTCCAAGCCATCCGGTGGTTGCTTCCACCATGGTGAGCACATGGCGCTTGCCGTGGCGGGTTTGTGGGAGTGTGATATAATCAATCTGCCAGGCCTCCCCATATTTGTATTTCAACCATCGTCCCCCATACCAAAGAGGCTTTACTCGCTTGGCTTGTTTGATTGCAGCGCATGTTTCACATTCATGGATAACCTGTGCAATAGCGTCCATGGTTAAGTCCACCCCTCGATCACGAGCCCATCTATATGTTGCGTCTCTTCCTTGATGGCCTGAGGCGTCATGGGCCCACCGAGCTATAAATAATTCACCCTTATGTTGCCAGTCCAGATCTACCTGAGCTACTTCGATCTTAGCAGCCTGGTCCACCTGTTGGTTGTTTTGGTGTTCTTCAGTGGCCTGACTCTTGGGTACGTGAGCATCTACGTGATGTACTTTTACAACCAGGTTCTCTACCCGGGCAGCAATATCTTGCCACAATGCGGCAGCCCAGATGGGTTTACCTCTGCGCTGCCAGTTGTTCTGCTTCCACTGCTGCAACCACCCCCACAGGGCATTTGCCACCATCCATGAGTCAGTATAGAGATAAAGTACTGGCCATTTTTCTCATTCGGCAATGTCCAAGGCCAGCTGGATGGCTTTCACCTCAGCAAACTGGCTCGGTTCACCTTCTCCTTCAGCAGTTTCTGCAACTTGGCGTATAGGACTCCATACAGCAGCTTTCCACCTCCGATGCTTTCCCACAAGGCGACAGGACCCATCAGTGAACAGGGCATATTGCTTCTCATTTTCTGGTAGTTTATTATACAGTGGGGCTTCTTCAGCATGTGTCACCTCCTCCTCTGGGGATATTCCAAGATCTTTGCCTTCTGGCCAGTTCGTGATCACTTCCAAGATTCCTGGGCAACTGGGGTTTCCTATTCGGCCCCGTTGTGTGATCAGTGCGACCCACTTACTCCACGTAGCATCAGTTGCATGATGTGTAGAGGGGACGCTCCCTTTGAACATCCAGCCCAGCACCGGCAGTCGGGGTGCCAGGAGGAGCTGTGCTTCAGTACCAACCACTTCCGAAGCAGCTCGAATCCCTTCATATGGTGCCAATATCTCCTTCTCTGTTGGAGTGTAGCGGGCCTCGGATCCTCTGTATCCCCGACTCCAGAACCCTAAGGGTCGACCTCGAGTCTCCCCTGGTGCTTTCTGCTAGAGGCTCCAGGTAGGACCATTCTCTCCGGCTGTGGTGTAGAGCACATTCTTCACATCTTGTCCTGCCCGGACTGGCCCAAGGGCTACTGCCTGAACTATCTCCTGTTTAATTTGTTCAAAGGCTTGTCGTTGCTCAGGGCCCCATTTGAAATCGTTATTCCGAGTCACTTGATAGAGGGGGCTTACAATCAGGCTGTAATCTGGAATATGCATTCTCCAAAAGCCCACAACGCCTAAGAAAGCTTGCGTTTCCTTTTTGTTAGTAGGAGACATGGCTGTTATTTTGTTGATCACATCCGTTGGGATCTGACGACGTCCATCTTGCCATTTTATTCCTAAAAACTGGATCTCCTGTGCAGGTCCCTTGACCTTACTTTGTTGTATGGCAAAACCGGCCTTCAGAAGGATTTGAATTATTTTCTCCCCTTTCTCAAAAACCTCTTCTGCTGTGTTGCCCCACACAATGATGTCATCAATGTATTGCAGATGTTCCGGAGCCTCACCCTGTTCCAGTGCGGTGTGGATCAGTCCATGGCGAATGGTAGGGCTGTGTTTCCACCCCTGGGGCAGTCGGTTCCAGGTGTACTGGACGCCCCTCCAAGCGAAAGCAAACTGTGGCCTGCACTCTGCTGCCAAAGGGTTTGAGAAGAAGGCATTAGCGATATCAATGGTGGCGTACCACTGGGCTGCCTTTGACTCCAGTTCATATTGAAGTTCTAGCATGTCCGGCACAGCAGCACTCAGTGGCGGCGTGACTTCGTTCAGGCCACGGTAGTCTACTGTTAGTCTCCACTCTCCATGAGACTTTTGCACTGGCCATATGGGGCTGTTAAAGGGTGAGCGAGTCTTGCTGATGACTCCTTGGCTCTCCAGTCGATGAATCAGCTCATGGATGGGAAGCAGGGAGTCTTGGTTGGTGCGGTATTGCTGCCGGTGCACTGTTGTGGTAGCGATTGGTATCTGCTGTTCTTCAACCTTCAACAACCCCACAACAGAAGGGTCCTCCAAGAGACCAGGCAAGGTGGACAGCTGTTTAGTTTCCTCCGTCTCCAGGGCAGCTATACCAAAAGCCCACCGGTACCCTTTTGGATCCTTGAAATACCCTCTCCTGACGTAGTCTATGCCAAGGATGCACGGAGCCTCTGGGCCAGTCACAATGGGGTGCTTCTGCCACTCATTCCCGGTCAGGCTCACTTCGGCCTCCAATACAGTTAACTCTTGGGATCCCCCTGTCACTCCAGAAATACAAATGGGTTCTGCCCCTTTATAGTTTGATGGCATCAGGGTACACTGTGCACCGGTGTCTACGAGAGCCTTATACTCCTGTGGCTCTGATGTGCCAGGCCATCGAATCCACACAGTCCAGTAAACCCGGTTGTCCCTTTCATCCACCTGGCCGGAGGCAGGGCCCCTCTAGTTCTAGTCATAGTATCCGCTTCTCACTTCTTGCAAACGTGAGTTAAGAATTTCTTCGTTACAATCCAAAGTAAGATCAGCCCTTCTACTCTGTCTGGGGAACTGTTCACTGGAAACTGGACCGTTGTGAGACAGGTTTTTCCTAAAAACTGGAGCAGCATTTTTCCTGGGAGAACCCCCTTGTGTAATTGTTTTTCCTTGCAACTCACGTACACGTGCCTCTAGGGTCAAGGTAGGTTTTCCATCCCACTGCCTCATGTCCTCTCCGTGGTCACGCAGGTAAAACCACAGGGTGCCCCGTGGTGTGTACTTTCTATATCCTCTCTCTTGAGCAGAAGAACGCTGACTCTTAATGGCTGACATGCTGGTCCATACAGGTGGAGAATAAGACCTATCGTGTTTGAGTTGCTGGACCTCCCAGGACAGTTTCTCCTCAGCTGAGACAAGGGAGGAGGAGACACTGTCTTCGTATTCCTGGAGATTGCTAACCATGTCATCCACCGTTGGTGCTTCTTCCTCTTTCCAGCACAGTACTGCCAACGAACTGGCATATGATGCTGGTGCGCTCCGTACTAATTTCCTCCACATGGGTCGTGTGCACTGGACTTCATCTGGATCTTTGGGTGTTTGGTCATCGTCCAGGTCACTATAAACTACCTCCAGCACGCCTAGTTCTCTCAGGTACTGGATACCTCTCTCCATAGTGGTCCATTTGCTTGGGCGATATATAACATCTTCCTTGAAGAGATACCTTTCCTTCACACCTGATAGCAGTCGCCTCCAGAGGCTGAGGGCCTGTGTCCCTCTTCCAATTGCTTTGTCAATGCCTCCTTCCCTAGCAAGGGATCCCAGCTGTTTGGCTCCTTTCCCCTCTAATTCCAGGCCACTGGCCCCATTATCCCAGCATCGGAGCAGCCAGGTAACAATATGCTCGCCTGGACGACGGCTGAAATCTTTCCGCATATCTCGCAGCTCACTCAGGGATAGGGATCGAGTGGTTTCCGTCTTGTTTATGTGTTCTTCTTCCGCCTCCCCTCCTTGTGATGCCCCTGCTCTTTCATCATCGCTTTCTAAACGACCTGACCTCCGCTTCTAAGATTTCCTCTTCTGTACAGGGGCAATGGATACCAGCAAGGGTTGGTCCTCTGGTTCAGCTGGAGTGCCTGTTGCTGGGGTTTGGGTAGCTGCAGTGCTTGTCATGGGGGTTGGAGTAACTGTAGTGCCTGTTGCCGGAGTTTGAGTGGCTGCAGTGCCTGTCGCAGGGGTTGGAGAAGCTACGGTGACTGTTGCCGGGGTTTGAGTAGCCACAGGGGTTGTCGTGGGGGTTGAAGTAGCCGCAGTGCCTGTCGTGGCATTTTGAGTAGCCACCGTGTCTGTAGCCACCCCTGGGACCCGCCGCTCCGCCTGCCCCGATGAGGCACTGCTGTTTGCCCTCCCTCTTTTCTTGTTCCTGAGGGTTGATCTCTGGACATTATTCCTGAATAGTTGTTTAACCCTAAACAAGGTCTGAACCACATTCAGGAGACATAGTAGCAATATGAACATGCTTGTTTGAACATCCCAAGGATATTCAAAATTCTCAGGGAATATTGTGGACATGTTCATGAAGAGGATAGAAGAAAAAGGAGTTTCTGACGATATGGAAGGGAAGATGAACAAGTGGGAGAGAGTGTCCCATCCTGTCTCCCCCCTTAAATTCATTCTCCGAGGAGAAAAAAGTGCAATTACCAATAATTTCTAAGAGGTGGTTCCCGAGGTACAGAAATGATGGCAGTGCCGAGGACAGATACCAGATTAGACTTACGACCAATGATTTTATCACCTCATAAAACAGCAACAAAATGATAATCTTGGCCCAGTTCCAAATAATGATAAACAACACAAAAGGGAACATATACTGCAAGCAAGGTATTACATGACCCAACATTGAGAGCCAGCCCCACAACTTTGACAGCCAATACATCAACATTGTGACCAATCAGTATAACGAATGCTTATAACAATTTTTCCTTAACACACTTTGGTCAGATCTATCATTATCTCAACCCTTCAAGCCCCACGTTGGGCGCCAAAAAGGACTGTCGTGGTTTAACCTGGCAGGCAGCCAAATACCACGCAGCCGCTCACTCACTCCCCCCGCCCCCTCAACAGGACAGGGAGAGAATCGAAAGGGTAAGAGTGGGAAAAACTCGTGGGTTGAGATAAAGACAGTTTAATAGAACAGAAAAAGGAAAATAATAATAATAATAATGATAGAATATACAAAATGAGTGATGTACAATGCAATTGCTCACCACCCGCGCTGACCGATAACCAAGTAGCGATTGCTACTTCCTGGATCACGCCTACCATTCATATACTGAGCATGACGTCACATGGTATGGAATACCCTGTTGGCCAGCTGGGCTGGCTGTCCTGATTATGTTCCCTCCCATCTTGTGTACCTAGCTCAGTCAGTAGGCATGGGAGCTGTCCTGGGACTAGGAGGGCACTTAGCAACAACTGAAAACATCAGTGTGTTATCAACATTCTCCTCATACTAAATCCAAAACACAGCACTAGGAAGAAATTTAACCCTATCCCAGCCGAAACCAGGACAAACTGATGCTTGGGACAGGCCCATATAAGAGCTAGGTGCTTAGTTGTGGGGGTGACACATGATAGAGCAATTTCCCCAGCAGGTGTTTGGGTAACTGTCCCTGCTAGGGCAGAGGCTTTGGCACCCACTGAGCTTCAGATAGCAGATGCAGTCCTACAACTTCCAGGCTGCAGGAGTGCCTGAGGCCTCTCTCTGATGCCAGAGACATGACCTTCTGTCCTGCAGGATCTGTGCCACCTTGGAGAAGCTGTGCCACCAAGGGGAAGAGTTACAGAAGGAAGAGAGCGGGCTGTGCAGCATTGGAGAAGATGGGATCTTCTCTGAGATGCAGCAGCTTGAATAGCCCCGGACCCTAACTGCAGTAGAGAAGTCTAGTTTAGTCTTAAGGTAAGTGCAACCTCTGGAGAAGGGGAAGAATGGAAGCTGGTGACTTCTAGCACCAAGAGGAAAAATTTTGCCCCATTTAAGGGCTTACAAGTACAAAACAGGTCCACTACACTCAAAGGTGAAGAGGAGCCAGATGTGCCTTCAAGCAAAGGATCTGGTCCACCTCTGGTCCATAAGGAAGAGTTTGGTCAGAGGAAAGAAGGTGCAAGAATGGCAAAAAGGTGGCTCTGGAAATATAGTAAATTGGGAATAAGGTATAAAATCAGGTAAGGAACACAGGAGGGGGTGAATCTTCTGATGCTAGGAGCATAGCTGTTTACAAACACTAACGAAGCTGACCTGTGGACTGGGATGCTGGCGCATCTTCTGGGGTGCTGGAGGGAGCTCTCTTGGACAACCCACTGAACTTTCCATCAGGTCTATGTCTGAAAGACTTGGTGTAGGAAACAGTAAAGACAGATGGACTTGCAGCCAAGTACTAAGTGGTGGGGGGAAGAAAGGGTGATAGAGCTGTAATTCAATAGTAGTTGCGTGTGTTTCATAATACTTGAGTGATAATAGCTTTATAATTGTATGCAATAATTATGCAAAATGATATAACTAAATCAGTAGTAGTGATATGCTTATTATTTAATTATATTATTAGGCAATTACTTTCTTAGTAGTGTATTGCTTAATCAGTAAATGCTTAATCATTGTAGTCTCTTACATCAGTAATATTTCAAGCCTGCAGGTTAGAGGGTGTGAGTTAGACCCACGCAGCAACAATGTCCAAAGGAGAACATACTTAAACCAGCAAAGATGTAAATATCAACTCTTAGTTTGCAGTGTTGGACCTTAGGTACAAAAATGGCTGCCTGCCTTGTCAGATTGTTTAAATATTTAAACAAGAGATTAGTTTAATCAATGGGAATTGCAGTCATTGCCTCAGTTCAAGCTCCATTTGAAAAGACTTTTAATTTCTTATTCCTGCATAAATTTTGGTTCTTTCTTGATTCCAGCAAAGGAAATAATAATTGAAATGCCCAGATCAAATGAAATACTACACTACTTCCCTTAAACTACTAGCTTCTTAGAAACACTGAAGACAGATTGCTTTCTCAGGTCAACAAGTTGGAAAAGAAAGCACTGTGAAAGCATCAGCCAATTCACTTTAGGAATATGTATGTTTCCTGAGACAACACATTCAGCTGTACAGTTAGTTTGAGGATAATACATGTAATTCTGGTATAATAAAATTATTTCATTACAGGAGCCAGAGAGGTATGAAATCACTTCTTGCATTACACCATCTATTGATCATGAAACAGCAGGTTGTATAGTTTGATAATTTGTTGGGAAATGACTTGCCTGTAATCTACCTTGTTTCAGTCAGAGGAACTATGTGTTTCTTGCATATAGCTAATAAACCAGGACTTTACCGAACACAAATACTTACATTGCTGAAAGTTTACAAGCTAGACATTCTAAATAATAACTTTATTTTACTGTAAAAAGTAGTGTAGAGATTCAACTCCTCCAAGAAAGAGGTCAGACGTAGAAGGCAGGCGAAGCAGCAAGGCTGAGGGGTGGGGGAAGCAGACTGAGCAGGGGATCAGAGCAATGGAGAAAATCAAAACCAGGGCTGTAGAAGCTTTGCTTGATATGCTAAGGTTTCTGCTCTGACTACTCTATTTGCCATGAATTTTGAATTTGATTAAAAGGCTTTCAGAAAATTGGTCATAACAAAATATTTGCTCCTAATGAAATCATTACATATGAAACTAAAGGAAATTATTATGCAAATTTATATCTTTCTCACTCTGCTTTATTTTCTAGTTAATGGCGCCAGAAAGTTAGAGGAGAATGTTTCAAGTTGGGAGAAACTTGGATAGAGAAAGGGAGGTGCAAGGACAGCAAATATGACACTGGGACAGGAGCACTAACATACATACAAATATTTTGTCAAATCGAACTACATATGCCAAAGAAGTTGTGATATACACATGAAATACATCAATATGTGTTTTTTAAAAAAGAAAGATCACCAGCATTTTTAATTTACTCTGAAGCAAAGTGAGACTCTTCTGACTCCAACTGATGACACCAAATTCAATTACTGTGCACCAAGGAAACCTACCAGCTCTTGAAACCATCTCATGTACGATGGCTAGTACAGTCTTATGAAATAAGGGTTATAACTATGCACCAACATGGAGGAAACAATTTTTCTTTTCTTCTAAAAAGGAAAATTACAAGACACATTCAGGCATTTCATTCCAGTGAATGTGCATGTGTGTACATCTACTCCAGCTGTAGTCACAGACAATGAAAACTTGGACTTAAACTTCATGTTTGCTCCAATCAAGTATTTATCAGTATAAAGCAGTCATTTTACAGTACATATCTATTTTCAGTAATACAATCATGCTATTCTTGTAAGCTATATCATCACACTATATGCCTACTTTTATATCACAATGAACATTTTTTCAGACCTATGAACCATATTACATGATAAGTAATGTCCTAACAGAAATATAAGTAATATATGTAAAGGTGTACAAATTTCTAATTTTTTCAGCTACAGTGTATTCTCTGTATAATTGTGGGCATCATTTACATGAAAATTGACATCCTTGGGTCTCAGAAAAATAATCCATCTGTATTACATGGACAAATAATGGTAATACAGAGCCTGTAAAAACATGGAAAGGCATTCTGTGAGAATTTCTTCATTTGTGCTCCAAATTTGAGAAATTAGTATTTTTTAAAAGGCAATGTTTTAATGTTATCTCTAAGCAAATATAGTGTTAAAGCTGTAGCTGAGTTTTCAAAGCCAAAACCGCCTGTCCTTAGTGTTCCTGACGTGAACTTTATCTTGTTTGCTCATGCGAATGATAAGTCAGTTCTCTACTGCACTCTGCGTTGCCCTCCACTGTCAAGCTGCCTGAGGGAGAGAGCAGAAACCCCCCCACTTTACCATTTGACCCTCTCTTGTCTCAGTGTGGCTTTAACCTTGTGGCTTATTGTGTGCTTCTGATATTTTTAAAGGAAAAAAGGACCGAAACAACAAAAATAAATTTTGACAGGTGGTCTAGAGTTCAATTTTTTCAACAAGAAAGACTGGGACAGCCATTTGAGCGCTAACAGTGGGCCAGTTCAGGTCAACGCCATACGTTACCACACTTGCTGTGTAGTCTGTCTTTGAGCTGCTCAGAAACTCCAGCTCCTATTATGAGACTTAGGTCTGTCCAGTAGGAGTGAAGTGCCTACATATTATTGAGGGTCTGGGTAATGGCATAAGATATATGGTTGCTTTGAAGATCAGAGTTCTTTTGCCATTAGCTGCTGGCATCCATATTGTGTTTACACCAACCTTCACAAGTCTCATCTTCACTTGTAGCAGGCAACATGGGCATCCCTCTAAGAAAGGTCTATATTGACCTGGCCTGTAGTGAAATATCAAAATTTATCACTAAAATGCCAGGTAGGACAATTAAGGCCATGTGAACTATAGGTGGTGCTGTATCCAGCATCTGTAAAGAAGTTCACCCCTGAGGTCACTCCAAATCACAAGTCCTCCCATAGCAAGGGCTGACGACTTGCTTCCCAGCTGTTCCCAGGTTAAGCAATGCGGATGACTGATGAATGCTTTTGCACCTCATTGTGAAGGTTCTCTACAAAAAGATTAGGTGCCTACACACTGCGGTAATAGGGACCCAGTAAGAACTGCTAGTAGAAATCCATGTAAGCAGGTGGCTGATGGATTAGCAGATGCCAGGTTTTGAGGTCTTTTCTCACTGAAGAGAATAGCTTTTGGTGCCTGAGTTAACGACTAAATCTTTTGCTAGCCTATACCTTACGTGATAGACTGTACTGAGGATGTTCAAGAGAGATACAAGGTGCTGTATGCACCCTGTTGCACCTCACTAGATTCAATAATCCTTATGATTTTGCTGTAAGTATCACAATAACTGGTGATCTTTAGCAAAAGAATGAAAAATGTGGAGATACTCAAAACCTGACTGGACATAGTCCTGGGAAAATGCATAACTACTTAAGAAAAAGGATTGCATGAAGATCTCAGCTTCCATGAAAGATGTGATTGCTCTCTATGTTGTTGCAGGGGAAGGTTTGAAAATATCAAAGGAATGTAACAACAGGATCAAGATCAGAGAGAAAAAAAAGAGCACATTTTAAAATTGTACAATATTTACCCAGTCTGAAGATTTTAGGGGACCTAACTCACGATTTTTGAACATTTAGGAAATATCAGTGGTGGCAAAGATTCATTTGGGTCATTTGCTGGGGCATCCTTAAATAATCTGATATCTGTGCAAGAGCTAAACCACCAAAATGCTTCACTTATTTAAAAGGAATCTTCACCTACCCAGCTGATTTAGCTTTCATCTGGGTTTTTGTTGCTGAAAATAAACGAAACGTGCTGCAGAAAAATGAGAACCTGCCCCACAAAATGCAAGATGCAGAAAAATTTGTGAGGGCAACCTCACCAATTACTTGGCCTGGAACCGAAGTGCCAGCAGAAGGGAGATTTTCAGTCCAATAAATGCAAGTCTTTGGAGACAGCAATAAAATGGGATTCTAGTGACAGTGCATGTCTATGAAAATTCACTGCAGTATCAGACATCCCAGGTGCCTATTTTATCAGGAATCATTATGCTGCTAGTGTTCCAGGAACAGTTTTGGACAATGAAATAGCTTTTGTATTAGAAGAAGTGACATTTAGTCACCAGGCATTTAGCTGCCGGGCATAAAGGCCACTGCTTGTGAAAGGGGGTTTTTTGAAAGAAGAGAGTGCGTGTGCATGTTATTAACTGGACACTAAGGATAAACTTTTAAATTAAATACGCTGCAGCTCAGTCAATATCTTGAGCTCAACATCATTGATGGGAGCTGATGGGGAGGTCTGAGCTTAGAGTTAGCACTGCTGCTGAACCCCACCAAAGATTTGGTCTGAAATCTTGCCTTTGTGGATATATATTTCAAATGTAAGAATCTAATAAAATGAGAGTGTGCATTTGAATTTGCCTCTGATGAATACACATCACAGAGGAAATAGTCATTTATATATGAGTGTTTGGCT